>NW_027315991.1:0-83127 GCF_026437365.1 Eucyclogobius newberryi
ATAATCTCTTGGCTTAGTGTCTCGATCTTTTTTTTTGTTTTGTTGAGGCAACGTGCCTCATTTTGTAAATGTGTGGTGTTGATTCATCATTGATAATGTGGGATATCTGTAAGTGTTTTAAATGGCACATTTTTGTCGATCACAATCCAACTCTCAGGTCATTTGATGGATTTTAAGATTGTTTGTTTCACAACATCATCAATAGGAATAAGTATACGCTTTAGGTTTTAATAATATTTTTCAGTACATGTTTTTTATGATTAGTATTTAATCTTTGATGCATTTGGCTCCCTTAATCAATATCGATACTAAATATTATCAAACATAGATAATCATTTTGAAGTATGATAGTAAAAAAAAAAATCACATTAACAAGATAAAATTGTGTCCTTTCCTTTTAGTTTAAAAAGATCATGAGCTTGAGCAGAACTAGTATAAGACCACATGGTAACACAAAGAAAGCACTATTATTTCGTGTATGGGTAAAAAAAAAAAAAGTATTAGTAAAATTAGTAGTACTTTAAGTAAAAGTATTATATCAGAATGCAGTATCAAAATAGACATCAAGATCCAAGTCTATTTCTTTGTATAAAAATGCTAGTATGGTGACAATGCTAATTATGACAAAGACACTACAGTTTCTCTCCATTATTGTGTCTTATGCTTTATTCCCTGTCTTAACGTGTCGGTGTCGTCCCTCATTCGTCCAGGAGTGTTCCATTGTAGAAAAAGGTTCAGTTGTAGTCATCTGGACTCAGTTTAGAAAAAAATGGCGAGGTAGAGGTCCAGGACATTCGGATGCTAATCAGGTCCTCAGGGTGAGTGAGCCAGGGACACACAAAAACAAAGGGGAGACTAATAGCCCATTAAAGGGCTGATAGTAAACAAAAGGCTAGCCTGTTAGAAAACAAAGAGGTGTAAGTTTCTGTTGAAACAAACATTTTTTTCTACTGCAGGAGGGCCCGCCCGATGGGCTGGACTTACCACAGAATAGAGTAAATATCTGAGTTTCCGGCCTAAATTTGCTTATTAACAATGACTCTTGGATGAGAGTCGAAACGTCCGTTTTTTTCTAAACTAAGACCAGATGACTACAACTGAACCTTTTTTCTTCAATACTGTCTTAACATGTAAAGTCTTCACCTAATCTCTTTATCCAAACATCTATTTATGCATTCAAGCCCTCAAACCCAAAGCCCCTCAGTAACAGTCAGTTTGGATTAAAATGCTGATTTGCCATTCTGCTCAGCGTTTAGCTCTCCAGTCTTTGTACCTTTTCAATGCCTTCACAAAGCTGGCCAAATATTGTATGAGCGAAAAAGAAAATCTGCTCCATTCTGAATTTATGCATAGCCAAAAATCCCCACGGGTCAGGTCGGCGATAACATAACTGGACTTTATGAGGGGAGTTTATGAAGGCTAAGCAGGGCAGCGCATGAATGTTTAAGAGATAGAATAAAAGGCGATTGACTAAAAGGTTTGGCATCCGACTTTGGCAGCCTCTACCCACTATATTCAAACCTGTTTACTGGCTTCTTCCATTACACACACATTGCTAGTCGAGACACAGCTTTTGATAGAGCTGCTGAACCGTAGCGCTAATACTCTATCTCATCCACTCAAGGTGCTCTGGCGCATTGTGTGGCTTGGATTATCTGGCTCTTACAGGTCTAACAGGCTGCTCTGACAACCATAATGTATGTTTGTGGTCGCCATAGGGGTACAATAGTAGGTATGGCCAGTGTACGTCTTCACACGGGCAGAAACACAGCCTGCCCTATCGCTCCATCCTCTCCTGTCAGTGTTGGCGAGGCGGGTGAGTGAGGGGAGATAAGAGTCAAGTGACAAAGACGGGCCAAATGAATGGTTTGTGTGACTGTGTGTAGTTGTCCTTGAAAGAGTGAGTTTTCACAGAGGGAAATTCAAAAGGTTTTGGCTGTGTTACTAATCAGAAATAACCAATTTATCTTGCTGGCAAGGTGATAAAGATCCTTTTTTGGCTGTCAAACAGATAGGTCAGGATGTATCAAAATTTGGTATGAAGGTGCATTGTTTACAGAAAGTATGTTCATGTAAACAGGTAATTCATTATTAACTTGTAGATGATTATTAACTTGGATTCCCCCCCTTTTAATTATCAAATAGGAAGGTGTAAGGCAGAGTAAATGGTGAAAGGTTAGGTTTTTGGCAGTTCAATCTAAGCTTTAACATTGCACACTGTTCTTTTGTTCTTGGACAAGACACTTGTCCAAACCCGTCTTGGCAGGTGAGGGCAGTGATTGGTGGTCAGAGCTGTCAATGGCACATATTGGCCTGTTTCTGAGATTCAGGGCTGGTGGTTACTGAGTTTGAGTGAATAATGAATGATGTCGAATGAATAATGAAAATGTTCTTCTTAAAAAGCCTTATTTTATAAGACTGAAAAAATATTATCATTGTTTGCATTACAAGGACAGACTTAGAATCATATCAAATTGAGAACAATGTGTATTTGGTACAATTTAAAACACATTATAAACTACTGATGTTCTTCCCAGGGCAAATGTATAAAATATATTTGTTTGAAGCACTTGGAAAATGTCTCTTTTTGAGTTGAAACTGTGTCCCACTTTCTCAACTAAAGAATGTATTCAAAAGTGGGTTATGTAGGACAGAATATTTCTTGAATTTGGGTTAAACGCTTGGCTAATTTGTCATAGCAACGACAGTGAGCATAACTTCTATCCAAAGACGTTTCGTGCTGTGGTGAAGTAAAACCCACAGTTTGGAGTCCGCTCTAGTTTGCATTGTTTCCCGCTAAACCGAAGCAGCAAGTGTATAATTTACTTTCACGGGTGCCTAGACTACTGCCCTCTCCTCTCGTATCCTGTTTGTATCTGATGACGTGAGAGGAGCAGGAGGAGGCGGGGAAAAAGCCACCAAAGACATCGCTACTCAGCAGTTTCTCTCCCTGGATAAACTTGGAAGCATTGGTTGCGGTCAGCAGTATGGAAATGCAGTCTTCCCAGGGCGTCTGACAAGGATGTTCTTATGTTCTCTTCAGATGGATGGGAAGTATTCTTCTTGATATGTGAGCCTGACAGAGGACCCTGACTGGCCCGTCCCGATCGTTAACATCCCCCTACAGCCGTAAAGTCGATTTCCTTCCCAACATGCACCGTGACACTTTTATACCGCTGTCTCTCACCTTTACCCCAGTGTACAGGCTAATATACACGCAGCACGCCAAGTGATGGCAGTGCTGCTGACAGTGTGAACACATTTATCATGGGCTCAATACAACTGTAGTGGCCTCTTTGGGCTGTGATTAAAATAAACTGACCCCGGTTTGCTTAGTCAGCTTTTTCCTCGTCTCATTTATCCTATAGTTTCACATGACTCTTTACTCACCGTGGTGCTGTATTGTACTGTCTATATAAGTGTGACATTACAAGAAAAGACGAGTCAGTAATAAAAGCAAAGTTAGTTAGTTAGTTTGCACTCTGGGATGAACATGCAGTCAGTTTGACAATGTTCTTGATGTGAGGCGAGTGGTGAATGTAACAATGCCACAGCTTTAAGTTATTATTGAGTTATTAATTATCATCATGTGATGTTGTAATCTTTTCACATCCAACTTCCTCATCCATTTGCAAGGGAATGTCAATTGAATTGAAATATCGTGTTACTCTTGCTCTCTCCCCGTGTCCTTTTTATCGAGTCACGTGTCCCCAAGCACTTTTTTTAGAATTCAATTCACTCTGTCAGAGGTATTAAAGTAAACTCGGTTGATCTGCTTTGGGACCGGTCTTTTTCTCCTCTCGGTCGAACTTCGTCCAATATTGTATTAAGAGGCACAGCAGCGGAGACTGTATCATGGCCCAGATCAAATCTAAACCAGGCAGGGACACAGGTGGAGGGAGGTGTTTGCACTTGACAGATTTAGATTATTTTCAATTGCTACAAGCGTCAAAACATTGCGCTTTTGTATATTTTTTGTGTGAATTAATTCCTATTTCTTACTGATTGCGCACATTTTCCCCTTTAGTGGAGCAAAGGACACCTGCACAGATAAAAATAGCTTTCCAACTTTTAATATATTTCCCATTTGGCTTGAAACAAGATGCGCTGAAGATTGCCGTTTACATAATACCGCCATGTTCTTGTCTAAACCCTTCAAGACAAGCAGTTGCAGTACTAATTGCCTGCTCACAAGCGTTGCAACAAGATGATGCAATTAGTCATGGTCAAATGCAGAAAAAGAAAAAAGTTATTTCTATTAGTTTCATAAGCTGTCTATTGTATTTGTGAAAAACCCAAATATTTATTGTATAAATCTCAAAATTACATTAGAGGTTATGCACATGAAGATTTAGGACTATTGGCCAAAATCACAGGATATCATCCAAAAATGACCCTGATTAGATTTATCATTTTGCATAAAACATCATTTTATCACCCAGATGCCCTCCCTGACACATCCCAGACAGCTGCACTGCTTGTTTCCTGATGTGGTTGAATTAGAATGTAACGTATAAAGCTTTTGTATACGTCAGAGGGACTTACTATAAGCGTGGATGTTGTGGTTTTGTGGCATTTCTCTAAGCACTTATTATTTTGGATACTACAATAATTCCCCCTGTCATACACTGAATTCATCGGTGTAAAAAACATTCCCGCTTTGACCTCATTTTGCAGTAATTTCCTCCGAAACGTGAACGTTTTTGTGCCGCTCTTTTGAATGCAAATTGGACATTTTCCGTTTGATTCCTGCTGTTTAGTTCCATACAGCAGGAGCAATTCTAAAGCAAAGGCACAAGAATAAAAAGTCGATTTGACATGACAATGAGGCTTTATGTGTCTGCTCCTCTTATCGTCGGGGCGTGTGTGATCAGAGACTGTCACTCTGTCAACAACACGTTTAGTCACCTGTCTGTGTCCACCGCAGTCAGATAGAAGCCATTACCACGAGACAACAGCAGGGGACGGACGGGCGCTTCTTTCATCCGTCGCAATTGTTTGATTGATTCGGATTTGTGGACCATCCAGTCGTCTTCAGATAATAAGTGTCATTACAAAATTGTCTTTATTATGAGTAATTCACCTACTGATTTGTTTGCAGTTACTTATTTTATTTGAAACATTGTAGTGGTTGTATTGGATATGTTACGTTTGTTTAAGTTTTTTTAGTAACTAAGATAGGTACTAGGGGCTATGTGAAAAAAATATATAATAATAATGATTTTCCTCATATTCATCGATCTCTGTTTTTGATTCCAATTTATTTGTGTTATTGGAAAGAATGAATTAATATTGAGATTTCCTGAATTTAAACGATTACAGGCTTTCAATTATTGACATTTTATACAAGAAATAGACAAATATCTAATAGACAAATATCTAAACTCTGCTCACCACATGCTTTTACTGACTGAGGATCGGGTGTGGGCTTGATTAAATAGAGCAAAGCTGATTATTGACAATTAGTATGACTGAATCTTGATGTTGATTAAAATGTGATTAATTACACAGATATATGAATCACAAGTTGGCTAACAGACTTTGATTAAACTGGCTGCAACAATTAATCTGAATCATCTTGTCTAGTCAGCTATAAAAAGAATCTTTATCTGGAGTACTGACTCTAAAACTCATACCAGAAGACCTTTTTAACAAAGACGTATGCATTATTCCTATTTTCTTTTTAATCAATGCACTTTATATCCAAAAGCTAAATATCAGGCACTCACATTTTATCTTGTTTTTTAATGTATCTGTCCCACGTGAAATAAAGGCTTTTTATATTTGTTTTCAAGTGAGTGCCTGATATTTATCTTTTGGATATGAACAGTACCCTTTGTACCCAGTAGCTCCGGACCTCCGCTGTTTTTGTTTTTTTCGAATGAAACGCTTCTCCATCCAGCTTTTAGTCAGAAATGATTATTTGTTGCAGCTATTATTACTATTTTTGAGCTGCATATTCATTTTCTTTATTTTATAAAGGTGCTTCTTTACTGTCCATATTTTAATTGCTTTGGCTTAGCTCAGTTTAGGGCTGTGCAATCAAACTCTTATCAAGATTGAAGTTCAGTCCATTCAAATCCAACATTATTTGTATAGCTTTTTTTAATAGGAAAGTTTACAAATTGCTGCACATAATCGCTTTGTAAGACAAAATAATGAAGTAATTTCTAATGGTCAATTATACTTGACTTGTCTTTTTAATACAGCGCTATCGCTCAGTAAATGCATGTGGTTTAGAGTTTGGAATTTGTCAGTTTCTTATGTTAAATGGCCATGATTTTTTTTTTTATGTTCAGGAAATAACAACAACAAAATCAAGTTGAGAATATTGTGAATGTTGTATTGCCCAGCCATAACTAAACTCCCATGATTGACTCGTTTGAAGTGTAACCGAAGCCTTGTCTTTCTCGTGGCAGAGGCCCAGTCCAGTGCCATGATGTTCGACTGCCTTTACCTGGAGCTGTCGGCCTCTCTGGAGCACGGCACCACCGAGCTGCTGGAGGCCGCTGTTCGGACCGCCCGGGGGGACTGCGTAGGACCGGGCTGGACAGACGGAGATCCCGGGTCCGGGCGCAGGGAGAGCCTCACCAGCCGGGCCAAGCGCTTCCTGGCCGGACTGGTCCCCAGGTCGTACTGCAGAGAGCGGGACAGAGACAGGGGGCGCTACAGGGAGATGAGCCGTCACCGCGGCAGCAAGATCTTCAGACAGAAGTCGCGCTCCTGCCACGACCTCAGCTCACTGTGACGAAACGCACAAGAAGAAGTAACAAGAGACTTATTACGATACCGCAACATGAACTGAAGAAGAAAATAGGCTTGAACTATTAGGTAAAAGTCACGTAGTACATCTACCGATCGTTAACATCATGACCACTCGTTGTCATGACATTATATGATGATTATTATCGAGTGGGGTTTACAATATTTGGTCTTTTTTGGTACTTTTGTCTAATAAGTGGCTGCAGTCCTTCTGTTCTGATAGAATAATGTCAGATGCACTGCAGTTTATAGCAGTATAAGATTTCACATTGGTGATCATAATGGTATGCATCGTCAACAATTTACTGATAAATCAACTGACAATATTATGTGTTACGTAAAATTTACATAACATGTTGCACTGCTGAATTGCAAAGTACAACCTCCATCTTTTCTGTACAGTTTATGGTGCATACATAGAGGGGAAATATTCACGTAGTTTTGTATTAAGTAAAATAGCATTTAAAAAATGAGAGATAAAGCAGTCACAACATTGGCATCCTTTAACCACTTTGATGAAAAAAGTAGGCCACGGTTTGGGCAATAAGCGGTAAACAATAGGAGCTGATTCTTCTTCTCGGTTTGAATCGGTAATTACATACTTGACGGGATTGAACAGGGGCTGGTGGGCACAAATTAAACACTCTAGTAGCACGCACTGATTACTTAGAGAATAAAGAACATATACCTGCCGTAGATCTGTTTTATAGCATGCCAAGTAGAAGATGACCATGTAGTTTTTACAATTAATACTGGACTAACTGCACCTCAGTGGCCAGTAAAGCTAATGCACAATCTAGCTAGTGTCGCTCTAGCAATGCCATGTTACAGGCAAATCCCTTTATAAACAATGATGCCCTCCTCTTTGTGCATTTCTCAACCACACATTTTCCACTTATCACCACCAACAATTCATATTTTTTACCAATTACGCGCCAAGCCATATCTTTGCTGGCCATAAGGAACCCTTTACTGGAGGTGGAGGAGCACGGATAACGCCCGCATGGCGACAAAGACATTCAATTCTTTTTTTCTGAGCACAGGATTTTTCCAGATCTCACAAGGAAATGCTAAAAAACCTTATCTACCTGTTTATTTTTTGGGACTGGATGGGCGCTTGTGTGTCTGTGGGGGCTGGACGCACAGGTGAATGCACATTAGTGACTGGAAACACATCTTCAAGCGTGGCAGTGTCTCCGAACATTTTCATGAATTTGTCACTGTCGACTGAGCACTCTTGTCTATCCACAGAGAATAAATTACTTTTGTTCAACATTCTGAATAAGTGTCTTGTTTTATTATAGAAATATAAATTGGGAAAATGTGGGGAGTGCGGCTGATCGTCGCCGAAGGCTCGAGTGGCGGGTCGTCAGATGACTCAAGGCTCCCAAGACTCTTGCTCCATTTAGGGCCCTGCAGTAAAAACATGCTGCGTCGACACAATTTGGTTGTGAGGAAATATCAGGTCAGAAAAAGAATCTGCTCAATATCAACTTTCCCAGTCTCACTTTACAAAGGAACAAGGTTCTGTTTATTAAAAATGTAATTCAGTATTTTTCTTAGATAATGCAAAACAGTGTTTAGTTTGATTTAGGTCAAAGTGGTTCTTGTTAGATAAGATAAGATAAGATAAGATATTCCTTTATTGTCCCACATTAGTATTGTTTTCCCGGCGATGTTCCATTGCATGGCATTAAACGTGATTTTATAGCAAACAAGCATTTTTTTCAGACCTGTAACTTGCCTCAATTGACATAAGTTTAATGCTGTACTTTGGAACATAGACAAAGCAATAAAATCTCCAGAGGAAAATAAGTGGCATGCCATCCACTGGTTACTGTTGTAGTGTTTTTCCTGAGGCTGATTTAAATTACAGGGTGACATATGAAATTACAGGTTTAATTGTGGAAAAACAGTAACTTACGAAGCTTTAGCCTCTTTAGGAACAAAATAGTAGGTCCGAAATTGAGCGGCAGAGGTCTTTGTTCTCTGGTTTTCTTTGATAAAAGGGTGAAACGGTGAGAAGCAGGGAGGCTTGGTTCCTGAACCACAGGCTTTTGCTGTGAAGGTCGGCAGTTTTGCCTGGGTTTCAGAGAACAACCAGCGACCAAGCCTTTGAAAAACAGCCCAAAACAAGCAACAGATCGACTAAAACAAGACAAAAAAAAAAAAAAAAGCTTTCTGCCTTTGAAAGCCAATTAACGCGTTTTATTGTCTTTACAAATCCTATTTGTAGTTCCTATTGAGTATTTGTATTTACTCTGCTGGGCTGATAGCGCAGCCCTCTGTGTGGCTTGGGGAAGTTCCACTGGCAGCTTTAGACTTTGTTCTTCATAGTTATGGTTGCATCGCAGTCATTTTAAATTATGTCCAAGCAATAGCCTTATACAGTTAAAGTGCTCCTAGGGCACCATTAAACAAACAATAGTATTCTATATACAGCTCAACAATTTGAGTAAAATTAAATGAAATTGCTTTATGGTAACCGCACTTAGCAATAGCATAACATAATTATACATTACAGCAACATTTTTCCTCAGTACTGATGTGAGGGTGTGCACTTTGGTAAATTTGTCTAGGCCCAAAATGCGAGGATTAGATAACAGGATGCGGGCATCTATTCTCTGAGGATGTTCCCAATCTGCAGTGTTCTGGCAACAGAAAAACGTATCTGAAGTTAAAGCAAGGAATAGATGGGAATTGTCTCATTTATCACAATACAATGATAAAACAACCTTTATTTGTCCCACAATGGGGAAATTCTAGTGTTCCAACACAAATTAGGCACAGAAGTGTTATAATAAAAACAGACAACTAAGAAAAAAAATTCTTATGAATTCTTAATAATAATAACACTCTTATTTACAGCTGTTATATGGACAGAAAATATTGCGACAGGGATGATTGACATTATGTCACAGTATTGCACATGATTGTGACAGTATTACACATGATTATGAAGCTGAATGACACATGTTCAGTACTAACAGTGTTTGTTGTAGAGTCTGACAGCAGCAGGAAGGAAAGACCTGCGAAACCTTTCCTTCACACAACGAGGATGGATCAGTCTGTCACTGAAGCTGCTCTCCAGAGCGGACAAAGTGTCCTGCAGGGGGTGGGACTCATGGTCCAGCATAGTAAGATAAGATAAGATAAGATAATCCTTTATTGTCCCACATGGGGAAATTGCATTGTTGCAACGCAGGTAGATACAGAGGAAAAGAACAGATCACTTATAGGAAGTTTGAAAAACACTCTCAATAGAAGATCTCCAATAAACAAAAACTCCTATAGACAAAACCTCCCATTTCCCAACAAGGGATGGAGGAGAAAAATAATAAAGATAAAAACAAAATATAGCCGCAAGCGGCAATGATCGGCCCTCGCCACACCGCCGCCACACCGCCGCCACGCCGCAAGAGGAGGGGGCGCTAACGCGCCCCAATTGTCCTTTTATTACGCCTACTGCTGAATCTGTGACGCTGTCACATCTTCTCCCCTTTGTTTTACCATCAAAAAGCTATTTTATTTTGAATTCTTGGCAAAATGTGCGGCTTTGCCGCACAGACACCGTGACTCTTTGAATGAAAATGTGGATAACTTTTGATGGTCCTGAAGATGAGTCTCACCAAATTTCAGGTTAATATGTCTAACGCCCTGGGAGGAGTTTGTGAAAGTCTAAAGTGTAAACATGTTCTGGCGAATTCCCCATTGGAATAACATGAAAGGTTTCGGTCATCGTTACGGCAACGCCATAACAATTATGACATGGGTCTCATTGACTTTTTTGATGGGGATGCCAAAATTGAGTTGTGTGTCAAATTTCATATAATTTCGCAAAACTAAACATTTAACCTCCATATAAAATCTGTAGGGGGTGCTGTGGCGCCAAATGAATTTATTTCACTTCAAGTAGGTTTAGGGCAAAGAGTTTAACAACTGATTCTAATTTGACGCAATTCAGACTTTATCTGCGCAAACGGCAGAAATTTTAAATATGGGAGATTTCTGAAATTCTAGCTACAGTTTGCGGCTTCGCCGCACAGAGACCGTGAGAGGTATCAATGTCATTTGGATAACTTTTGATGTCCCACTCCTCAGTAGCATTTTCACCAAATTTCAGCTTTTTAGGGCCAACGCCCTGGGAGGAGTTCGTAAAAGTACGACGTTTGGAAAAACTCCGAAGTCATGTTTAGCCATTTTTTAAGCAATATGGCCGACATTTGGTTGGGCGGACGGTGTTGCCGTAATAATATTTTTTACTTCTCTTGTCACCATCTACCTCGGCGCCAAATTTCCTGATTCTACGATCAGATTTTTTTTGGGTCATTTCCCATCTCTCAATGCATTTTTGGTACATTTGGGGGCGCTGACGCGCCAATTTTTTTTATTTTAGAAAAGGGAAATAGCCAGAATGTAGAGAGGCAGGATTTTTAGAGGTGTGAACATTTTTGTGACTTTTCGTCAATGTTCACTGGGTGAAAAATAGGGGGGTTGGTCCCGAGAAGAAGAAGAAGAAGAAGAAAGAATTAAAGCCGCAAGCGGCATCCAACGGCCCTCGCGGGCCGCCGGCCTTCCGACTCTGCTCTCTGCATTTTACAGAGTTTGCGCTAACGCAATTGTCTAAGAACTAAGACAGCGACACATTGGACATGTACAATGCTGTGCTTAACCAGTGCAAATGAACACAAATGTTGGTCAAATGTGCAGCTCCAGCGCACAGAGACCGTGACACTTGGAATAAAAATATGGATAACTTTTGATGCTCCGCTTGTGTAGATTATTTTCCCCAAATATGAGCTTGATGGAGCTATTGCCCACAGAGGAGTTTGTTAAAGTGTGAAGCATAAATGTGAACATTTCAAGGATTTGGCGTTTTTCCCATTTGTGACATATATTTGCGGCTCTACCGCACAGAGACCCTAGTACTTAAAATCAAAATATGCATAACTTTTGATGCCCCGCTTGTGTAGATGATTCTCCCCAAATATGAACTTGATCGGGTAATCGCCCTAGGAGGAGTTTGTTAAAGTGTGAAGTGTAAAAATGTGGTCATTTGAGAGATTTTGCGGTTTCCCCATAGGGATGACATGGGATGTTTCTGTCATCGCTACGGCTACGCTTTACCAAATATGACTTTGGCTCCCATACTTTTAATTTGGGGATGGCAAATGAGAATTGTGTGCAAAATATCATGTCATTTGGAAAAAACTCTTGTTTATAGGCCACTCTGAAGGCCAAATAGTCCAAATTCTGTGAAAAGTTTGCGGCTCAGCTGCACAGAGACCGTAAATGTTATCCATAAAATTTGAATAACTTTAGATGCCCCACTTGTCTAGAGGAGGTACACCGATTTTGAGATTGGTGGGCCAAACGCACTAGGAGGAGTTTGTTAAAGTGTGAAGCGTAAATGTGAACATTTCAAGGATTTGGCGTTTTTCCCATTTGTGACAGTATATTTGCAGCTCCACGGCACAGAGACCGTAGCACTTAAAATCAAAATATTGATAACTTTTGATGCCCCATTTGTGTAGATGATTTCCCCAAATATGAGCTTGATCGGGCTTCGCGGTCGTCATCTCAATGTAAAGTGCTCGTTTAGTGCGCACTTTTGCACGGGCTTCGCCCGTTTACAACGGTAATGTTCCATTTTCCTACTACTAATTAGTATGCACGGGGCGTGCGTGAGTGGAGGAGTGCGTTAGTGAGTGTTTGGAAGTGGGCGAGCGCTTCGCGCTCGATTTCGTGCACTCTCTCAATGTCCCGTCCCTGGATGTTCACTGGTGAGGGGGCAGTAGAGTGGCGTCTGCAGAAGGCCACCACTATCTCCTGGTCTTCCCCGAGTTGATGAGGAGTCATCAGAGAACTTCTGCAGGACACAGCGGTCCGTTTGGTGTCCCTCAGGAGCAGCGGCTGGATGCTGTTGAAGGCGCTGTTGATGCTACAATTTGTATAGAAGTCCTTCATGTTTAGCGACTAGTTGTAGTAATGTATGACGTAATAATACGTAATAATATACAATAAAATTAACAAACAACCCCTAGAAGGTTTGAATCAGAGCAATTACAACTAAACCAGCCTCCAGACACACACAAGTGTGTGCAAGGCTGAGGGATATAACAAAGAGCACTGGCTTAGAATATGGCCTTTTATTGTTGGACTTTGTACATCGTTTCTGAAGGACTTATTGCTCCACTTTCAAGGCCAGCTTAAGTAAAGCTGAAAGTATGTGAAAAATAACGTATCTTCATCAATTTTTTTTTATTATATTATAATAAAAAAAAATTAATAATTGGTAAATATCTGAGCAATGACAAGTCTGTCTTTGCCAATCGGATTTGATCCAACAGTACATATATTGTTTTTCATTCTACAAATCTGTCAGAATCTGTCTCAGAAGCACACAAACCTACTTAAAATGCACTACGTAACTTTGGTGGTGGATAGAGTGTGCCACCTGCTCGCTGTAAGTAGCCCTGGTCCTAATGCATCTGCAGTGAGTGCAGCGGGGACACAGGAAGGCTCTGGAGAGAAGGGGAACTGGCCGAGACACAGAGGAGAGAGAGAGAGACGAGGACAGAGGATGCTTTGAGGAGGCGTGGTTGCTGGGAGACTGTTGTCAAGGAGACGAGGAGTCCTAAAGTCTTTTCACATCTCCACCAATGTCCTATGTTTGTGTTGGTTTTGTTTTCCAGGAGGAGGCTCTTTTTGTCAGTTAATGCTTCGGGAGATCAAAGGACATCAAAGAAATCAGAAAACAGCAAAAATTAGAAAATATTGTTACATACATAAAGAAACAAGACTCCCTACGCCACAGTTCCAAAATCAGGGGTACAAGGAAAAACACATTTAAGTTCAAGTTTATGAGTACTTGAGACTAAAAACATCAGGAGCCACTGGCCTAAAATATGAAATGAGATATGCACACACAGGCAATTCACCTCATGCTAAATGAACGCGTTCTTGGGTAAAGGATAGAGTTGTAAAACAGATTTTTGCAGATGTTTTTAAACTTCCACCAGGTATGAGCCGGTGTCAGCCTGAGCATTTACCCCACAACAACTGAAACTGATGTCGTCGTTTCTGCTGCGTGCCGGAACCATTTTCTTCTATAAATTGTTCAATCATTTATATCATTATTTTGACATGGTAAATTGTATCACATTTATACAACCACAAACTCTACTATGTGAACTATGCAACTTTTTACATTTACATCTCCTTGGGAACAAGCGGGTCACACCATATGGGAAAATTACAGGTCAGATGTCTGAAGAGGCAACCCCGATCTCAGTGAGAATGCATGTTTTTCAAAATATTTTTAGCGATAGAAAAAAATGATGTCACCGACGACACACAGCAATAAAACAACAACAAAGTGCTTTAGTTTCCCCACAATTTCAAACACAGATAACTTTAGACATGCAGATTTTCCAGCTGTATTAGTCAAAGCCTGCTATCTTGGTCGAACATTTGAAAATGGTGTATCAGCTCAGCCTCGGGCACGATGGAGGTCACTGGATTTGTCAATCTCTTGCTGTGTCCTGATATCAAGTGGGAGAGAAATAAGTGCTCAAAATTAGCAGGGATTCCATGTGATTCGTTATCAAGCAGCAAGCTTTATTGTAGCCTGAAGGTCATTGTTTCTCTGTTTAGTCTCCAGAGTAAACACTGCTATTATAATCCAGAGCATACTGTACAACAAAGGAACAGAGAGCAGCCTGCCTGGAAATCACATTCGCAATGTTGCATATGTAATTAGTAAATGTTTGGTAAATGCTTTAGTGGAAACCAGGCAAAGGCAGCACACGATTTAAACCTTCTTTGTTGGATTTATGTAGAGCATTCTAATCAAAGCAATGACATCGTTCCACCAGAAAAGTTACACAATGCATCTTTAAATCCCAGAAAATATGTGCCTGTCCCCAAAATAAGATAAGATAAGATAATCCTTTATTGTCCACACATTGGGAAATTTCATTGTTGCAATGCAGGTAGATACAGAGGTAGATACAGAGGAAAAGAACAGATCACTTATAGGAAGTAAATAAAAAATGGAAATAAAGAAAGAAAGAAAGAAAGATAAATCGAATAAGTTTAGAATTTGTACTTGTATAATATATGAGCAATATGACCCATTCCACATCCTCTTGTGACCCACACAAGAGGATGTTTTTTCTCGATTTCTTGAGCTAGAGGTATCCAAGGAAACGCACCCTGACAATGAACGTTTAAATTCCATATAGACACTTTATAAACTTGAGAGGACTGACCACTTTTGAAGCTGTACTCATGTCAAAAGAAATCTGATTGAAAACTTCATTGTAATTGGATGTCCGATGATTCAAAAAAAAGTTAGGTTGGCATGCCAAGATGAAAATACCTGGAACTAACTATGTTTGCTATATCCCTGGTTGGGTTTTGGAGTCACTGAAGCGCGTTGTGAAGACAGATTGAGAGATCCCACTGAGGTGAGTGAGTCACCCTTGCATCCCTCTAATATGTGAAAGAGCAAACCAATTTTAAATGTTTGGAAATGTAACGCAACAGTTAACCTGGACAACTCAAAATGTCCACCCACAATGTGCTCTGAAAGGCCCTATCACTAGAAAATCGGGCATTTAAGAGGATCAAAACTTAGATCAAACATTCTTTTGATGAGAAGTCTGATTTTTCAGTCTTTATAATAGATGCCAGGCTTGAAACCACAAAATTCCATGTAAGACCAATTGTAACTTTAACCATTATTACTACTTGCCTAAACTTAAACCCTACTCTGTACTAACCAATATCTTTATGATCTAATAACACAGGGTTAATGTCACAGGAACCTGATTTTTTTGTCCCCATTAGAGGCAGGCCCTCTTGAACTGTAATCGATTTCAGTCCCCACAATGTGATAAATAGCTGTCCACACACATGTGCCATATGCATTTCTCCAGGCATGGCACTCGAGACCATGCTTATCCAAATTCCATTGTTATATGCCTTGTTGAGATCAAGTTTTTTTTTTTTTTTTTAAGATAGTTTCAAAGTGCAAATTAATTGAAAGTGTGCCAGTTTTCCTCTGGGTACGGCCTTGTTATTGTCCCTCAGACAGGAGACCAGTCGTGTCTGCTACACTGACAAGCAGCTTCTGTCGTCCTCTTCTAATCGATTCATGATCAATGCTCTCCTTGGTGACTAAGCTGATGCGCCTCCAGCAGGTCTGCTACACAAGCTATGCTCGGAAAACACTCCCAACATGTTTCCCCACAGCTTTAATTTGTTTATTTTCACTCAAAGCTCCACTGGGAGATGCGATTCTATGAAAACAAGCCTATTTTAGGCAGACATTTAGTGTAAAAAGTTTGACTAGAACAAATGGCAGATATCTTGCACACTTAATGAGATAAAAGCATCATATATTCTATTTGGCATGACAGGAAAAGACATCAAATAAACAAGAGTTAACTGTACAATACAGTTATGCACTAGTCTATATTCTTAACCATGTGTCTTGTAAACATTATACATCATGTTATTCAGAATGTCAGGAATCAAAACTGTAGCAATAAGAATCACAACTAAATCAAAACAAATACAAGAAATAATATGTTTATATGGAACTTGTATTAAGTGAGTTAAAATGAAAATAAAAACATGGGCCATGATATCAAAGTTTTATCTAATGCCAGAATCAATGTAATGTACCCATTATAAACATTGTACAATTGCACAAGTGTATTTATTCAAGTATATCGCTGAACATTTTGCGCTTCTTGGACTCCCCAGTCTGTATTTCCTGCCAGTGAGCTCTTCGGTGGGTGAAGTGGGAGAGGGCCAACTTTGCCCAAACGTGTCGAGCAAACTGATCAGACCTCAGCTGGCTCTCACTCGGAGCTGAAGAGTCAGATAAGAACAAAGCATTTTAGAAATCATGATAACCATTTTGTCAAACAGACAAAGATATGCCTCACTAAGTTCTTCTGCTATGTTCTGTCTGTGTGTGACAGAAGCGCTGTTCCATATGGCCTCTAGAGTCCGACTGCCCGACCTGGAGCAGGCCATTGGCACAAACTGACCCTGAAAGTACAAGAGCAAAAATATGACTTGAGTTCAACTGAAAGGAGAACTGCTGCAGGCGAGGTAAGATTCACACAAAGCCTTTATCACACAAACCTTTAACACTGTCACTTGTCCAGGGAAAAATAATAGCTCAAAAGGGCCTCAAGGACAATATTACTCAAGGTGCTTTCATTCCAAATGTTTGAACAATTTTACAAGCAGTGAAAGGTCAGGACTATTCAAGAGGAGAATATGTTCAAGTTTACTGAAAGAATAGAAGGATTTTAAGAACTAAGAAATACAGAAGCTCATTGTTCATCATTCATACCAGTCAAATGAGTTAGGTGTTCTCTGTGACTTTTCTAATGGGGGTCGTCAAAGTAAAAATTAATACTTTTATTAACTTTTACTTTGTCTCTGTGAAGATAGAAAATAATTGCCATACGGTGGCACATTTCAGGAAAGGCAATGACATCTTTAATGAGACAAACAGAAGCATTTGTAGAACACATATTAAGCAAAATGTCCTTTTTTGTGCTTATAACCATGTTTTAACATTGTCCCTTCATCAAAAACATACCTGGAGTATCATTTAGCTTCATTCACATTAGTTTATTGAATCCTGGTTAGAAAGTCCTCCCTGACATTGTCTCGATCTGTGACGTGACTCTGAGAAGTGAGTTTTGAAACTTCAAATTCTTTTTTTTGTTACCTGGAGTCTCTTGAGGATCTTGCCCCGTCCTTTGTCGCTGGAGGTGGTGATGAGTGCCTGAAGGACATGGCTGCTCACGGAGCCAGTGGCCAGGGTCAAGAGGTCATCAGGGCTCAGAATGCGCAGGCTACTGAGGAGGAGAGAACGCTCCTTGAATTTCGCCAGAGCCTGGACCAGACGAGATCCATGATAACAGATCACAGAGGTTTTTAGTGGGACCTGGAACAAAGCGAGAAAATGTGTCAGTTTCTTTCCCCCATAAAAACCGTAAAGGAGACATCAGAGGCACGGCTCATGTAAGACACTTTGGAGATAAAATTGAAAAGGACAGATTTTAGAACTTGGGACAACTGAAGAGAAAATTGATAGTGAAGATATGTGCACGGAGGGCTACTGATGATAGAGAAAGATCAAACAGTAGATTATGATTATCACCAATAGAACATTTGGTTTGTAAAATGATTATATTAGGCAAGGGAGAGGCAAATATTGTATCAAAATAATGAATGTGGGGAAGACATTTTAATAATTTTCGCACGATAAATGTACCATCTCTACCCTAACATTTTTGAGACATTAAAACTACAGTGTTACTATACAATAAATACCTTGCACCTTTTAGATCCATGGGTTTCATGGTTGATTCAGGAAGACTGTTACTAACTGTTCTAACTAATACATATGAATAATTAGTTTGACCTGAAGACAAAACCTGAATAAATCCTAGCGTGTACCTGCGTGTCAATGCCGCCCTCTGCTGTGTCTGAGTGGTAGTACACGTCATAAGTGAGGAGCGAGAGGAAGAGCGGGAGGCAGCTGGTGTGTCGGGAGCCAGGCTCATCGCAGTGGAACGCCTGAGGATGACAAGTGGCAGCTTTAAGCACAGACGACATAATTAGTTGTCGTCGTGAAAAGGAACAAGTTAATAAAGCGCTGGGCGGTTTACACTCAGGAGACAGCGCATCAGTTCGTCCTGCCTCTCGCCGCTTTCTGCACAGCTCTCAGCCATCTGAACAATCACGCCCATGTGTCCAGAAGCCAGGATCGCCTCCAGTCCCTCCACCAGCTCATCAAACAGCTTTAAGAACTGGGAAAAATACAGGCAATCGATATTAAAAAAAATTGCCATTACGATTAGATCTTTTTAATATTTTTTTTTTAAATATGAATTGCAACTACTGCTCGTCTTCTATAGATTTTTTGTTACTTCTGCTGCAACTTATTTATATTACTACATAATGCAAATGAGCAAAATACTTTCTTTTACAATTAAATTAAATTATGTAGTTGAATTAGTTGGAACAGAAGTAACAACATACCGTCAACCATTGTACTAACACATAACTCTGACGCACCATTTTGTACTTGGCCGTAGCTGCTGTAAGCCTCTGAATGGTAAAGTTGGCGATGCGATGGAGGGCGAGGTCAACAAGATGTCCTCTGAGGTGACTTTTGTAGATGTCTCGCAGCAGTGCTTTAGAGGATAGCTGTATGACTTTTTCAACAAGGCGACTGGCAGCTTGGTCTTTTAGAAAAACAAGGAGAGGACTGAAAGCAAAGAAAACACGTTTAACAGACTGCTGGGGCATTTCTGTGTCATCTGCAATCAGAGGCATCACTGACCTGACTCCTGGGGCAGAGCTGCAACTGGACAGATACTCCATGATGCGTTTCAAGAGCTGTTTACAGAGTTTGGGCCGTTTTCGGTGACAAACAGTCAACATTGTCTGGAAAACAGCACTGGCAACCGAGTCTGTCACACTCACTGTAAAATGTGAGTAAATGAGTTAGTGAACATTAGAACCAGTACTAATGGGAGAGCAGTATCAAAACCGTAAAACCAAATAGTACTATGGCTGCAACTACTAATTATTTTAGAACTGGACTAGTCAAATATTATTTTAACGATTAGTTGATTGAAATATTTTGACTGAAGCTTCTAGAATGGAAGATCATTAGTTTCATCAGCTTTTGAATTTGAAATGAAAGCAAATATCTCATGGAGAATGTTTTTTATTCAGACAAAACATATTTGATTTTTAAAATTGCTGAAACTATCCTCTTAATTTTTTCTGGATAAAAAAAAAATATATATATATATATAACCATATTTGGAATATTAATATTTAATGTATTATATGTAACATTCAGTTAGAACTTTGCCAGTATTTAAAATTCATAAATCTGATGAGACTTATTAGCTTCCACATTCTAGATACTAAGATAAGTCAATATAAACATATAAAGTGTACTATTACGGAAATAGTTTCTTCTTTTTGACATTTTGACTTGATAATGCCGCTGTCTTTGTTGTGACATGTGTTCTAGAGTCTGTATAGTCCATATGACGATTACAGCTATCAAAATACAATTAAAGTCTCCGTTATGAAGATTAATCATTGCAGCCCTAAATAGGACCTCATTGTCCAGAAACTAAATGCTAGGCTATTTGCTAAGCTAATTATAATTATAAGAAAAAAAGGCAAACTCACAGTTAACAATGGCCATAAGACTTTCTGTGAGCTCCTTCAGTTCATACCAAAAAGAAGTAGGTATGTCAAAATCTGTTAGCTGAGGGACGACGTGGCGATCTTTGGTAGCTGAAAATGACAAAACACCAACCATTACATGTGACCATTTTCTGCTTTCTTTTCATTATTTTTTCAGACAACTGGCTTTAAATATTTAGTCAAATTACTAAGGGTGCAAAACTGGGAAGGTTATGCTACAGAATAAAAAGCAATACCAATCAATTCCAACCTTTTG
Source organism: Eucyclogobius newberryi (assembly GCF_026437365.1). NCBI lineage: Eukaryota > Metazoa > Chordata > Actinopteri > Gobiiformes > Gobiidae > Eucyclogobius > Eucyclogobius newberryi. The sequence goes on from NW_027315991.1 coordinate 20,288, forward strand.
TAAATCAAGGGACAATTAAGGTGGCATTATTTATAGTACAATATACCGGTACCTGGTTGAGCTGTAGTTCGAGGAGGTCCAATGCAGCCTGCCATCACGTGGAGAAGAGTGCGGACGACATGCGTGCCGTGAACGTGTTTTACAAACTCGGCACTGTTCTCTCGAACCACACGACTGAGACACAACACCTGCGTCTCCAGGGGCCCACTGCTATCATCCTCTGTCTCTATTTGTGTAGACTCTGGACAGAATGTAATAGAAAATAATAATGTACAAAGAAAAGGCAATATAATGTCTGTCTTTTTTAATTACCAAGTCACTCGTTTTGGGTAAAACAAATATATCAATTACAGACCCACAAAATACTTACCAATACCACTACATCATACATTATTCATCAAGGTGGCTTGTATTTCTAAACTGGGTACGTTACATAAATTTACCTGACCACCGAGACATCTGTCGGATTGCACTTTCCACCACATGGCTACCGCATTGGCTGCAGGCAACACTCTTAATGTCTGATCCCGTTTCTCCAGCCATTTCTTTCAGCAGCTCAGCCACCTGATCCAGCCCAGAGAGAGGGAGCAGATGCTGTACAGTGATGCTGGCAGTGCGGTCCAAGGCCACGAGGGCAGCTTTTCCTTTGACTTCAGAAAGCACATTCTCCACAAACATTTCTGTGTAGAGGGAGCAAAATGTGAATTCATGTGATTTCATGCTAGTTCTGACACAGATCCAGATCTTTCAACACTATTCGCTAAAGGTAATTGTTGTCCTAGTTATGCGATAAATGAATATATCTAGTTTCAGTATTGATTAGCATAAACAAAACTTTTATTCAAGAGAACTGTTATACTGTCGAACAGCCTATATTACTCAAGAAGGAGTATGTAGTAGTAAAAGCATGGTCTGAAAATTGCTCTGAGAAGTAAAATAGCATTAAATAGGTTAAGTATATGTAGCAGAGTACCATGATACTCCTCTGTCTTACCTTTCATCTCATCATCTTCAAAGCCCTCCTTCAATCTGTCGTCCACCCTGCGAAAGTAGCCCACACTGGTTGGATCCAGGCGGTTCTTGCCTCCTCCTCTGCCTTCATCTTCTTCATCTTTCCTCTTCTTCAGTCCTCCATCTGTGTTTTCACCGGTGTGCTTTCGCTTATTCTCACTTTTCTTCCACGTCTTCTGTTCTTTATCCATTTCTACCATGACTGTAGTGTGCTGTTGAACTAAACACACAGTGTTTAGACATTTAGACACATTAGAAGCCAACAACATGATCAATAAACTAAAAACACTAAACTCAAATTAAAAACTAAAATAAATGACATAGATTGGAATATTTGCCACACATTGATGGTGTTTTCAGACTGTAAAATAGGCTATTTCCACTGGTTGACGTGTCATTAGGGAAATAAGTTAACACCAAGAATAGCTGTCAAATTGGTCTAAATACAAAGCCTTCAAAATAGAGAAAACTGTAATTATAACAACATTACAAACATGTTTTCTGTTTACTCACATGTGCACGGGGAGCCATGGGGCGGACGCACAATGATGACGTGGACGATTTTTTTTTTGGTCACCTACCAAAAGCTCAATAAAATCTTACTCTAAGTATTGATTGCAAAAAGTTCAGCACCACTCATCATTTTAGTTGTATAATATGCACATCTGCTTACAATACGTTTATTAGCGGCGTCATTTGTAATAATATCGATAAAGTCGATCACGTGCTCTGATGGATAAAGTGGTAGGAGTGTTTGTTTGGATTGTTTCCACAAAAATACAAATAAACTTTAATTTACAGAATTTTTTGTGTGTGGTAAATGTGGTAATGTTATGGTTTGCTGTGAGAATAATTTTTTAAAAATCATTTTACTGTTTCAGCTTGTATGCTTGCCTGTTCCCCACTAGAGGGCACCATTCAACTCTGGAAACATGGATGTATTATATTATCGGCTGGAAATTGCCACAATGAGTTAAAGATGTTATTTTCAAAATTTTAAGATTTTAAACTTTGTGACGTAATTCTGTTACAGTTGTGTGATATTGCATAAAGCCAAAGACGCACTTTCCCTGTGTATTTGGCAATCTACAGTGACTCATACATTGCTGTGAATTGAGGAAATATCCCAAACTTTTATGTTGTCTCTCTTTCCAAGTATAACTAATATGTAGAATACCTCCCAAAAAAAATCCAGGAAATTTGTAAAACATCATAAAACATTCTCATGTACACAAAGCTCTTTTAGAATAAACATGTTTAAACCAGGGGGGATTTGGATGTGAGAGCCACTGATAAACTCTTGGCTTTGTCTGTTTGTGTTCATCTCCAGAGCAACTGCAGATCCTGACTCACCCCCCCCCCCCCCCCCCCCCCGGTGCTCTGCAAGCCGCTGCAGACGCCCTCTACTATTGATCGAAACACTGTGTAATCACTAGTCAGACACATTTCATCACGCACATTGATGTCACTGTTCTGGTCATGTGTGAATCATGATATTGAGGTACATTAAAAGAAACAAATATTCCACTCCCATCTCACAGCACAGAACAATGCTCCAAATGGTAATGATTAAATAAAATATAAAATGTTTTGTTTTGTAAGGTTACATTCTTTCTACTTAGTTATAATTTAACTAATCCATGGACTGTAAATGTGTGTGACTATTGTGTTTTCACAATATCTCATAGGTCCACCATGTTTCGTCAAGAAGACCGTTTGCATTCCTACCTACAAAGGGAAATCCAGGACACAATCCCAACAGTTTATGCACTGTACTTTGCTGAACCCAAGTCACCTTTACATTTCCGCTCCTGTCCTGCGCTCACCACAAGCTGCAAATGTGGTCCGTATCATTTATCACGGTGGTGTCAGGCCAGCAAGATCAACAATAAATGCCCAGCGCTTTCAGAATACAAATAGTCCTGTCAGCCAAGAATTGAATGCATGTTCCAAAGAACCAATTGAAATGATATCCCTCAAATGATGACAATCTGGTGTTTGGATTATGTTTTCTTATTGCAGACATCATAACCTACCGCAGCAAAGACTCAGAAATGAAGAAGGACACTGAGCCCGGTGTGTTTTTAAGCTGTAATTACATCTCGAGAGTGAAACATTTGAAAGTGATGCATTTTGCTTCAAATGTAGCAACTTCCTCTTATATGCCCATGAATGTCTTGCTTTTTTTCTTTTTTTCTTCCTTTTTATTATTATTATATGACGCATAATACTTATATCATGTTATATATAGATATTTAGCTCTCCAGTATATAACATACATTGATCATAATTTTACATTTTTTCATTGTAATAACAAAACAGGTTTATTGACTTCCTGTTCAACTTTGCAGAACTGAGAGAGACCCCACCTCTTCACAGTGGCATTTCATTGTAGCAAGCAGAATATTTTTACTTACATGCTTTTATTGTTTGAAAAATGGTTCTGTGTGTAGGATACGGAATCTGAACATATTAAATACTCACACACAAGTACAGGGCCGTGTACTTTTCTGGGCTCTCAAGCCTGAAATACAAGCCATACCAAATTGTCTCTGTAAGCTCTGTGTAAATGTGATGGTTGTGGTTCGCCTGTGAAATGATTGTAGAAGTTTAAAGTCACCATCAGCTTTGAGGAACATGTTGATGTACAAAGCAGTTGGAAGTAATTGAAAAGTTTAAGACGCAGAACAAAAGTTGTGTCATTGTACTAAAATAAACAAAAAATCTGCAAGTGCAAGTAGCTTTCTCATATTGTTTAACTGTACTACCAGATCACCTTTCATCAGAACTTATCTTCAAGCAAACACATGCACCATGATTGAATCTTTTACAAATGTCCATAGCTCATGGATTTTTTTGTTAATCTAAACCACTGCATGAACTTTTAAATTCTGCTGTGCTTTTATTCCCATTCCGGTCCTATCAGTGTGTCACCACTCCCTTGGAAAAGTTAGGGCTAGACTATTATTGCGTAATCCCACTCACTTACGCTATGTGAGCTCTGTTACGCTGCAAGAGTCAGGACCAGGGGTGCTGCTGTGCTGAGTGGGAGTGGACATGAGAAACTTTTAAGGGTGGGACGCAGTGAGAAGAGGGGCGTGTGTTGTCAAGGCATTGCATTCCCGGGTTGGCATATAAGAGGTATCAATATCCAAAGAACAGGGACTAAACAGTGTCCAAGTAAAACAAAAGAGGCGTTCAACTGTGATTTGGGCAAAGAGCAGAAGAAAGAAGACAAGTAAGTGTGTGATTATTTACTTTTCTTTTAGAGTAATGCTGTTTGCCCGGTGTGTGCCCATTTAACATTTGTAGAACTTTTAAATGCACAGGGTCCTTTTATGCCATGAAACAAATCATACATTTTAAAGTCAGACCAAACCAGGACGAGTCACAAAAAGAGTGAAAGGAGCTGAGAGAATGCTCTACAAAAGAACTTGAACCACTGTAATTTGGTCTTTCTATAAATTGTGTGCAGCTGTTGCACTAAGAGACTTTCTGAGTATTGTTAAATAACAGCAAGCTTTCCGTTATGTATTTCTGAAAGGAAAATTGCTGCTGCTTAATTATTATTTGTGGAAACAGAGTTATCTCAGGATGCAGTGGCAGCCAACATTAATATTACTGAAACACAAGTTCTGAAAAGAAGGGAGGCTAAAGGAAAGCAGAAGTACATGTGGTACTGATAAAGAGGTAGAGAGAAGAACGATGAAGAAGCAACAATTTCAAGCCTGACTGGTGCCTCCATTTAAGTTTGTGCATGAATGTGTGAGCAGGAACAGGAGGCAGAGAGGTATTGTGGGGGAATGACTTTTCTTGGGTTCAGCGGATGACACTAATTGGCAAATCTGAGGCCTCTCGAAGGTGTGTGTGGAAGATAAGTAGAATGTAACGGGAACGAATGGGAGAAAGAAAGGATTTTTGAAGAACTATTTCAACCCAGTGTTTTCCATTGTGAATCCGTAATCCATGTACAATGCAATGTTTTTCGTGAATAGGTCTTAGTTTTGAATATAGCAAAAAAAACTGTGCACAAATTTGGTACAAATTTAGTGGCGATTTTGAATTTAGAATAAATTAAATAACAGGTTTTGTGTTATCTTTATGCGTAGGATTGTGTTATTAGTCTGTAAAAAAATTAGTTACATCTAAATGCACAATAATGATCTTTATTTTCGTGGGAGTGAGGTCAAACAGCCAGTGAAAAGTGTGGGTTGGATAAAAGTTATTGATGCAACAGACACAGATGACTTCCTCCATTGGGTCTGTCATAACTATCATTAGTGTTTTATTAACAATCGACTTTCATCTAGCCACACAAGAGAGTACATTAGACAAACTCTAGGCTGAATTCATCTGAAATTAAGTTTCACAACAATTAGACTGATCTTAACTTGTCTCACAGTTCCCGATGTGCCAATCCATGACATCATAGCGTATGCCTTTCCAAAAATGTTGACGAAATCTAGAACAATTACACAATAAAATGGCATCTGTGTTTGTTTAACGTCTCCAGATTCTTGCTGACACCATCTCTTTGTGCAGCCCATTATTGTTTAACAAGCCTTTATGGAGCTTTAATGTTATATTAATGAGCATTTAAATAGTGTGTACCACCCAAACAGTGGTATTTAGGGGAATGTACATTATCATTGACAGAGCACTGTATTCATGACTGTACAAGGACCTGAGAAATAGCGGCTTATTTTCAGAATGTCAACAATTTTAACAAGTCATTTCACAAAATCCACATTATAAATTGTGTTGTTGTGGTCCTGATTTGCTCTCAACTTTGGGCACTTCTGGTGAAAGGCCAAATATCCCAGAATGCTTTGAGAAAGTCCTCTGACCCATTTGAGTGCAATCCAGGAATGTAGTAATTGTGGGAGCAAGTAAAAGAAAAAGTAAATAGTTTTGTTTTTTTCTCCCATTACAGCATTACAGCTAGATGTGGTGAAATAAAAGGAAGTTGGTTATTTCGAAAAGTCAAAAGGACAAGCTCAATGTGAATTTTGCCCAGAGTAGATGTTGGAAAGTGAGCTGCTACTACTTGTAAACAGACTTCAAGTTGTAGCAAGTAGCCTATCGTAACGAGAAACTTTATTGAATATAGCTGCAGGTTCACAGATACAAGCCATAACACATCGCATCCAAATATCCTGGTTGCTTGTTTGCTCAGGATGCCAGGAGAGCGTCTGACGGTGAGGAGCATGGCAGATGTGGGTCGGTTCCCCGGAGCAGCGCCACCAACCCGGGTGGAGCTGACCATCCACAAAGAAGAAGAGAAGAAGCCTGAGGAAGGAGGATGCAGACGCTGGTTTAGGAAGATGTGTCCGTGTTGTTGCAAAAAGCAGGCCAGCGCTTCCTATGACATTACAGATAAAGTGGAGTACGTCAAACCGCCAGCCCCTGCCCCAAGCCCCCAACCAGAAAAACCCGATATTGAAAAAGAAGAAATGAGGGAAATGGAAGGTACGTCACAGGAATAGAAATGTGACAGGGAAAGTGCAGTTTAGACTGAAAATGTTTAAGTAGTAGGATGGGTTCTCATCATGTCATACTGTTCTACATCAGAATCATCATTTTGACACTGGTTTCTGAGTGGATCTTTCTTTCTCTTTTAAACATTTCAGAAACACTATATAGTAACTACACTTATTCCTGCCTTTGTAAAGCATGAACAAAAAATAATGAATAATGAACAATAGAGAATTAGTATTTTAACTAATACTCTAACCCTTATTTCTAACCCTTACCGTAACCTTAATTAACTAGTTGCTAAGCCTGAATAATGCTTAATAATCTATGTTCATTATGAATTGGGTCTTTGTCCTTGCTTCGTTAAGGCAAATTAAGGTGTAGTTATTATAAAGCGGTACCAACATTACTTTTTATTGATTTTATTTATTCAAAAACAGACAAAAAATATAATCCCATGAAGTCTGGCAATTGTCCCCTTTTGTACCACAAAACATTTTACTCAACCAATTAACCATTCGATTTCCTTACTCCATACTATACAAGATACTGTAGGAAAAATAGATCAATCCTTATTAATGTGAATTATTTTGCAATGCCAGAACTGTAGATTATGTAGCTTTACTTAACTTGCCTTGTGTAACACTGTGACTTCAGATGCCCCAATAAATCTAAAATGTAATCTTTATCAAACATAAATATTTTGTGTAAGTCTTGACTCTAAGCTTAACACTCTCATATATATTACCTTGTTGACTTTTACCCTAATAATTACTGTAGGTTGTGTGCTCCTTGTATAACCCTGTCTTGCTGATGGAGCCTGACTTGTTGCAGAATTGAAGTTGTCCGTTTGCTCCGTGGACCTGCTGAGCTCTCAGACGGGTCAGAACAGGAAGGAGCACCACACGGACCTTTTCCATGGAGACGAGCTGATCATCCGCAGAGGACAGACTTTCCAGATCCAGGTGGAACTCAACCGCCCTTTCAGCGCCGACACCGACAAGCTGCACCTCGAACTCAGAACAGGTATTGCATATCGATGTAAATATATTCAGTAACGCCGGGTACATAACTTTAAAATAGTGTAGCAAGGTGTAAAGATGTAAGTTTAGATATTTGGAAGTTGTAGGAAATGTGCAAAACAGAAGAATACAAAAATGCACCAGACTTACACTAGGGCTGTGCATGTAATCACATTATAATCGAGATGCAGTCATTTCTGATTGTCATTGATCAGCTTGAGTCTTTTTAATTGCGAGGTTTACAGCCAAAGCACGCGGTTTGGAGTTCAGAGTTTGGAGGAAAAACATGTATTTTTTTATGTTAAATTGCGTTAAAATGTAGGTATCGTTTGTGTTCAGGACATTTGCATTGAAAGCTGTTTTAGTTTTTTTTTAAATGATAAGACAAAATAAAATTCTAAATTGTGATCTATAAATAACAGGGGAATAAAGTTGATTGTCTTTTTATCATACTACCCAGCCTCGCTTTACTGACATTAACATTACTCCCCCCAACGGTCGGAAATAATGACATTAACTCATGGATGTGAAAAAGTCATGTAAAGGTCATGGAAGATTATTGTGAGAACCATAATAGATCTCAATGCAACAATCCACTGCAAAAGTAAACCATTTGTATAATTTACAGAATAGAACGTCCCATAGCATGTGTGGGAATTGTGCTCAAAATGCCATGTGCAGAGCGTTCAAATGGAGCTGCGGTCCAGCTATAGCTACAACACACGCTCTAGACTCCTGCCACAGTCCTCAGTGTTAATAGTTTCCAGACGCGCTGCACCAGATACCTCCCTCTGGTATTTACAGAACTCCAACTACAATTCCTCATGGGATTATAAAGTTATGTCGTCATCGGACAAGAGATCCTTCTCCTCATCCCATTCCAATCATAGGGTGTGGACGTAATACGTTCTTGCTCAACATTTCTATTGGAATTTGCAAGTGAAATGCTTACAGAATTAGTCAATAATTCACTTTCCCAGGCTTGCGTTCACAAACCACAAAAGACTGTCATGTTTACTGTTCATTAAAAACTAGAATTACAGTGTCAGAAATAAACCACTCCCATGTTTGTAAGTAGCTTCTCGATATTAAAAAATGCTAAGTGCTACTTCAGGGCTGAGCAGCCACGATTTTCTTGTCTAAAACAAACTGCACAGGCGTGTGTCAGTTCTCATTTATATTCTCTTTGTGTGGGCTGGACAGGTTGTTAGTGATGAATGGTAGTTTCTTTTATTGCCTCGATTGACTCAGAGAAATATTCTAGCTTTAATAACTCTGAGCTCTATTCTGCACTCTGAGCTCTATTCTGCATTCTATGTCTTTAAATGTTTGACGATGGAGATGCAATACACAGATACTGTTTCTGTTGCTATGTCACCTTGAAAGGCTGAAATACATCATAAATGAAAGTGCAAGTACTTGTGTTGAGTTCTTACAGCTTGCATTTAATCTAATAGTCTAATAAGTCTAATAAGATTTACTAAAAAGAAAAGTCAGCACTTTTGCATTTTAGTTCAATGGTTGTTGGTTGTAAATGTGTTTCTGTTTGTAGAAGCAACGTCAATGAGAGTGATTCAGGCTGGTCGATAGGATGAAAACGTAATCTTGATCTGATTCCTGTGACAGTCTGCTAGTTTGGGGAAATTGTTCTCATGTGATTCAGTGCACTTCTCTGTTTATTGCAGCGCTTTGCTCAGACACTTTGTCCCACCCGCCCCGCTCAGAGTGAGTGAAGGGTGGATTTAACCCATCACAATCAAGTATGAACTAGTCCAGATCTAATGGCGGTAGTAGAAATATAATATGCAATTTTACTCATGGTTCCCCTGCAATGTACTGCCCCAGTGATGATGATGCCAAGGATACATTTACTACATTACTTGACTATACATCAACATAGAGTAGTATTATCCTCTCTTACAGAGCAAGTGGCCGTTTAGTAATGTGTTTTGTTTCTATGTATTTTACTTTTTCATTACATATTACATTTGTATCTATGTAATATTGTATTGTATGTGTATTATAAATAAACTTGCCCTGACCAACATTTTAAACATTTCCGAAGAATGTTACTATTTAGCTCTACTCCACTACGAGAGCCTTCACATTTTTTATGACTGAGCCCCGTCCGCCATCTCTGTTTTAGGGGGGCTGCCGCAGGTGTCCAAAGGCACACATGTCATCGTCCCCCTGGTGGACCACCTGGAGGACGAGCGCTGGGAGGCCAAAGTCGTGCAGCAGACTGACAACAACATCAAGCTGTCGGTCAACTCTCTGGCCTCCGCCGTGGTGGGCCTGTACGGGCTCTCTGTGGTCACCAGCTCACTGAAAGGGGACAACCACACAACGTACACCTCACCCAAGCACATTGTGATGCTGTTTAACCCTTGGTGCGAAGGTAAGATCAATAAGATAAAAAGAGTATTTAAAAAAAAGGAATTCCTAAGACTCAACTTTATGCCTTATTTGGTCTGGGGGCTCTTTATTTTATGCAGATGTTTAGAATTGGTCTTACCTTTTAGAGATCTTGAAGTTTAAAGCTGACAGTGAGATATGAAGCGCTGATGCAAACATATGGTGCCTTTCTGGTGAAACTAATGCTTTCCCTTCAGCTATTTGCTCCAGGATAACCTCCACTGCATTGATTTGTTTGAACATACCGACTTAGGCTTTCTTCTGGATGTCCGTTTATCATGGGGTGGGTCCAGGATATATGGCAGGCCTACACATGCTGTAGTTGAAATAAACTATCATCAAAACAAATGAAATAGTTTTGAAATAGAAGAGAAATGAAATAGTAGAGAAAATGTAATTCACAGAAATGTCCAAATGCATCTTTTCGCTGCATACCAAATGTATAAAGAATTCTTGGCAGGATTTTCTCACAGCTTTGGCCCAAGAAGAAGCCGCCATAAAAGCAATCTGTGCGAGGGCTCTTGAATAATATTTCACATGGATGAGAAATGCTAACCCAGAGTGTGTTGCTGTCCATCACATGCTGCCCCGTGACCCCAGTGCAGATCTCAGGGTTATGTAACTGCTTTGGCTGCGATTCCCGAGGACTGGCTCCTGACTTGGACTAAAATGATTGACATTCCTGAGTAGGGTCTGATATCTGTTTGCTCAAGTTAAAGAAGGGTGCTTGTCTGGGCATAACATTTTAATAAGATTGTTTGTGCTTTTATCAAGTTTGCTCGGTAGAAATTCAGATGTTTAATTGTGTATGGATTTCTCCTTTCTCTTCCCTGCACATCTCTCCGATCTTAAACTGCGCCTGCTTTTTTAGGTCTGATGTATTTTCCGAATAAGCAACATAAACAACGGAGATTCAATCAATCAATAGTAACACTGGCACATTGTATTAAAGATGCGCTAGATAACTTCCCTTGTGAGGGTCCGCCGACTGCTTGTCTCCATGGCGATGCCATTGCTTTTCTTGTAATGTCTCACAGAAATAGATTACGGTACTGTATTGCCTATTCAAAAGATCTATTCTTTTGATTTGTATTGTTGATTGCTTCGGTAACAGTGCTAGATTTTCATCACATCTGAAAAATGTGAATAATAACAACACCTCAAATTAAAGAATCTCTATCGATTATAAATGTTGGGTATTCTACCTATTATAATTAGAGTTGCATTCTATTTGGACCATTGTTTTAAAGTAAATCTGTCCCAACATTGAGATGGTTCTTACTGGAATCTGGAGGCAGAAAGTAGCAGTAACCAGCAGTCTGCCAACATACAGTACATGCTGCTGAATGCAATAGAGATCTTCACCATCTGTGCAGCAGGAAGTACATCATTTTACAGTCATTAGTATTATATTGCTCAAGAAAATAAGAATAATTTTTGTTATGAATGTAAGGTTGTTCTTTTATGCATGTTATTTCCTGCTTGCTGACCACTGCAGAAATGTCAGGGTATTTATTTTATTTAAGTTTTTTTAGGATTTTGTGCCCGTAGGCTTTATTGACAGGAAAGTAGTGTGAGGGGATGGGGGGGGGAAGGTAAGGTAAATTTACACATAAATAACTTTTGGCAAGGGTTTGGCACAGGAACTCGGCTGTCTTTTATTGTCGTTTTTTTGGCTGATTGCCCAACTCTTAGAATGCCTCTCAAATCGTTTTAAATCTTTATAAAACGCTAATGGCTAATCCTGCAGACCTGAGCTCCACCCAGCTTGACTGTTTCCAGCTGTATTTCCTCCTACACCGGGAATCTTTCGACCCGGCCCTGTCTCTATCCTCCCCTCCCTTCTTATCGCTGACCTGTGACTGTGTTTTTCTCTCTGGAATCCTCGTGCAAACATAAATGATCACAGCTGAACGTTTAGGAGCGTTTACAACAGTGCTGTATGAACTGGTATTTTAAATCAACAAACCTGATTTACATATTGAATGAAGAGTAACAATGGCATCTGAAACAATTGGTTCAATATTTACGTATGGCTTTGTTCAATTTTGACCTTGGTTGTTTTACATTAGATCTTATTCCTTCTGAAACTCATATTTATATATCTTGGGGCTGGTACTGAAGTACGCCATTAATTCTTTGGCTGGATTTGCACAGACTTGTTTATCTTGACTCATATAATTATAGATAATATAATTGCAATTGACACAGTGGTTAATAGTTATCACAATTTGAAGCTCTCTTCCGTTCCTAATTTACTGTCAAATTCACATTGTACATCTGAATGTCTTTCCTTAACCCCACCCACCTCCCACGACCTTCCAAGCACAACTTCCCCTCTTTCTTGAACCTTTTACAAAAGCAAACACCAGACTTCCCTTCTGTGTGAACTCTCTGACATGTTCTCATCAGGCAGTCTAATTTATATTTTTTAATTCCATTATTTCTGTAAATTCTTTTAATCACAGAGATACATGTAAATACAGTGGAAACATTATTTTGCTTTGCAGATGTCAGCACTGATCTTGAATGAGTACCCACAGATAAATGAATGCGCTGCCTTGGGCCCCACTGCAGGCTCTTTGTGTTTCTTAACTATTTCCTGGCCTCGGGGACCCTTTCATTGCTTTTTTTTATGAATAGGAAAGACATTCCTTAGTGCTTTTGTCACTCAAGAGGTGAAATTCGGGGTCACTCCCACAGCCTACACTATAAAACTATAATCTTCTCCATTGTCCATAGCCAGCCATCCCATCTGTAACACTTTGTTCAATCTTTTCTAAATTTGAGATAAGTTGAAATAACTTTCAAACAGCCAAATTGACTTGTCTTATGCAAAAATATAATAATCTGATAATTTTCTTATCTCTATAGAGGACACCGTGTTCCTGGATGATGAGGATGAGAGGAAGGAATATGTACTCAATGATACCGGGCGGATTTACTATGGCACAGAGAAACAAATCGGCGCTCGCACATGGAATTTCGGGCAGGTACTATTGACTTTGAAGACAAGATGTGACTTGAAATAAGAGCATGCTAATACTAACCTCACAGACTGCTGTATTTCTCAGAGGATGATTTTCAGAAATTGCTGAAATCATTAGATGACTCAGACAGCCTTAGATAGCGAGGCATTTTAAAGAATAGTATGCTTTTTTACAAACGTAACAAAATGAAAATGAAATAAGTGTAATTTTGTCATTGCAGTTTCATGAAGGGATGCTCGAAGCCTGCTTGTTCATTCTGGAGAAAAGTGACATGCCTCCATCTGGTCGTCGTGATTCGGTCAATGTGGTCCGAGTTATATCTGCCATGGTGAGGTACTTTTTTGCACTACATTCTGTACAAATGACGATGTTGCAGCCAGTTACTGTATCATTATCTGGCAGAAGCACATGAATAAACTAGAGCTAAATAACCCATGCCATGTCTAACTATCCATTGCCAGTCGAAACATCCAGTTAGATATGTCAGGAAATAGCAAATAGTAATACTTAGACAGTATTCTTGTTTTACAGCATACGACTGTAATAACAAGATATCATTTCTCTTGACAGATAAATGCCCAGGATGACCGTGGTGTTTTGATGGGAAATTGGTCCGGAGATTATTCTGATGGTGTGTCTCCTGCAGCGTGGAGCAGCAGTGTTGAGATCCTGAGGAAATACCACTCCTCCTGTGGCACGCCTGTGTGTTATGGGCAATGCTGGGTCTTTTCAGGGGTCACCACAACAGGTGCGTACCTAAAACCACACACATGCAGAAGGTGTGAAGAGTAAAAGAGAAGAGATAGTGTATGTGCATGGAATTTAACAAAGGTTTAATAACATTTTGAACCTGGCTGGCCTACAGTGTTTCAGGCTCTTTTCATTAAGCTTGCGGTAACAGTCCTCTTCATTCATTGAACATGCAGGCAGTGTCCCGCACATGATAGCGCACTGACCCCAGCACATAGTGTTTCCCTTGATAGCAGACCGTAGCTCTCGTACACCTAAAATACATTTGCATTCCAGCCATTCCACTACTACTTTTGTCACTCGTCGAGCTGCATGTGTTGCTGTCATTCAGCCTGGATAATTACTTCATAATAATAACTTAATAACGAATATACTACTGTGCTGGGTAGGCAGAACATTATTATTGGTAGAGAACATTACAATGCTCTATGAACCATAGAATAGGGCCAACCAATTTCACTGTTGCTGTAACACAATCATGTTCCTCTCCCGATTTGCATCAAAAAACATTCCTGAAAGAAACAGTATGGTGTAGTAGATGCAAAATGGCAAATGTTAATACCACAATTAAGCATTATTAGATGCTACAGCATAGTATGAAATATAGAAGACCATTAATTACTATTCATTAATGTTACAGCAATGCCCTAGTAGTTGATGGCATTGTAGACTATTATTGGGTCTTGTTGCTGCTTTGCTCACTTGAATGATTTTGTTTCTCCAGTGTTGCGTTGCCTTGGCATCCCTGCCCGCAGTGTGACAAACTTCCAGTCTGCTCATGATACAGATGTGTCGCTCACCACAGATGTGTATTTTGATGAGGATCTGGAGCCACTCGACTACCTCAACAAAGACTCTGTTTGGTGAGATGTGATAAAATGTTGGATTTTTGCTGCCTGTGGCTAAAAGTAGGAATGCAGCATATATATATATATATATATATATATATATATATATATATATATATATATATATATATATATATATATATATATATATATATATATATATATATATATATATATATATATAAATAGAGCAGCTCTCATTAACTCCAAGACCCAGGTGTCATGAAATGTCTTTGAATGCAGAATGAACCAGCAAAGATGCAACTAACAGATATAAACAACATGAAGAACTATGTCTATGTCAATTTATAAAGCTACTGTATATTAGTACATTTGAAAATTGTCAAGGCCTCTAACCTAATCAGCTTGTCCTTTCATGTACGGTAGTATGCAATACGTATTGCATATAAAATGTATACATGTATTAACTTGACATTGCCAGAAAGAAAACTACCGTACTCACTTAACTTGCATAGAAATATAATACATATGTTTTAGATATTGAATAATTCTTGACTTTATAGGAACTTCCATGTGTGGAACGACTGCTGGATGGCCAGACCAGACCTGCCTCCAGGTAATGGGGGCTGGCAGGCTGTGGACTCCACGCCCCAGGAGACCAGTCAGGGCACCTTCCGCTGTGGTCCTGCTTCTGTCTGTGCTATCCGCACGGGACAAGTCTACCTCAAGCATGACACACCCTTTGTATTCGCAGAGGTGAGAGAGTGAAAGAGAAGAAATCTCTTCTTAATTCTCTGATCCTTAACTGAGTCATAATTTCTATTCAGGTCAACAGTGACAAGATCTACTGGCAGAGAAACTTGGATGGGACCTTCAGCCAAATCTTCAGTGAGAAAAAAGCAGTGGGCCACTTCATCAGCACTAAAGCTGTGGGTTCAGACGAGCGTGCAGACATCACACACCTGTATAAACACCAAGAAGGTACTGTTTTTAAATATACAGGGTCTTCATCTAGCTTCTTATCTAATATTGTAAAGCATTTCAGGATTTTTTTTTTATTGAACTATATCCTTGCAACTGCTCATGTAATGTCTTAAACATGCTTTATTTGGAAAGATTAAGTGCTATATTTTCAACCATATCAATAAACCTTTCTTCATCCAATCTCTCCTCCAGGTTCAGAAGAAGAACGCATTGCAGTGGAGACAGCCAGCCGCTATGGCAGCAAGCCAGATATGTACTCTACTGCCAGTGCTGAGGATGTGAGTGTGGAGGTCAAGATGGACGGGGAAGGACCCAGGATGGGAGCAGATGCCAAGCTCAGCATCATATTGAAGAACTCAAGCCCCGAGCCACGCCAGACCACACTACACAGCCAGGTGGCGGTCATGTATTACACTGGTGTGCTCAAGGGCACCATTAAGAAGGAGCAGATGTCAGTGGAGCTCCAACCCAATGAAGGTTAGCACCCACTGAGCTTTATTGGACAGGGCATTGTAATAATGGCACACTTTATTGGGCAGCAGGCTGTCCTGTTCACCACAATAATGAAAAATGGTGTGTAAACAGAGGCACAACAGTCATTTTCACCATTATGTCTGCTCTGGTTGAACCACAATTTAAAGAAGAATGATTGACTTAAATGTTTTTATTCTACAGAGAAAATTGTTGAGTGGGTGCTTCCATACCAACAGTACCAGAACGAGCTTGTGGACCAGGCAGCCTTGATGTTGACCCTCTCTGGACGAGTAAATGAAACCCAGCAGGTGTTGGCTAACCAGACTAGCTTCAGGCTCCGGACTCCTGACCTGAAAATCTGTGTATGTATTTAATATATAGAATTTAACTGCATATCAGTACATTTAAATATGGAATGCATTTTGTGCCTCATGTAGCCACAGGGCGATGCTGTGGTTGGTAAGGAGATGGCAGCCAAAATCACATTCACCAACCCGCTGCCTCGAACACTGAAGGATGTGGTGTTCAGAGTGGAGGGCCTGGGTCTGCAGAAGGGTCATGTGGTGGTTGTGGGGTAAGGCATTATGTTTTTCTTTTGATTTCCTTTCCTACCGTCAGATCGATTTCAAGCTTGGTCTCTCTTCGTGTTCTCAGGGATGTAGGAGGCCTTGCTACCGTGACACTAACGGAACACTTCATCCCCTCTCAGCCCGGACCCAGGAAACTAGTGGCATCACTGGATTGTAAACAGCTCACCCAGGTCCATGGAGTGGCTGATATTACTGTCCTTGACCAATAGATGCCTGTGACACTACTTTTGTACTTGTCAAAATGGACTATGTTTTTGTTTGACCAATGCACAATGTATTAATATGCTTTCTATGTCATACATTTATAAATGATATAGTTTTATGTTAATTATCTTTGAACCATTGGAGTCTGTAGCTGTCACACCAACAGTATTATATTTAACTTGAAGTGTTTTGAATGGAAAACATTGTGCTCTGCAGTAACAATGTAATATGTAATTTACTGTAAACATGTTAAAAGCACTGTACACTGACAGTCCTAACACTAATATTTGAAGACAAAACTATATTTGGCAGTATTTTGAACATGTCTTTATATTGATGCTTACTATGTGAATTGTATTATTTACAAAATCAAGTTGCCAAAAATGAAGGGTACTGTGAAGTTTTTAGAAAGTTTTAGTGTTGTAGTATTACTTGACCATATATATTTACATAATCCAAATATCATAACAGTCATGGTGTTTATATTCCATAAAATATATTAAATATTTCTTCACTGTGTTCAAGTACTGAAGATACAGTTCATCACTGTTTTCTTGTCATTTTTTCTAGTATATTCTGTTAGATTTACCTGCTCGCAGTCAACACTTAACACAATTATCTATTAGTATAATAATATTTATGTAACTCTATTTTTTATTGTGTGCAGTAATAAAATGTTTTAAGTAAAGTGGTTATAGATAAGTCATTCTTCCACAAAAGAACAATCCACTCACTGGAGTGTAATTACTTTAGTACAGTTCAATTAACCAACATGTTCATTTCAGAAAACATATTACAATTATTTTATTTTAGACAATATACAGCTTTGTAAAATGACTGATCAAATATTTAAATCAAATCTAACCTGACAAAAGTCTTATGTCACTACAATGCTCATTTGAACAAAATACATTCAAATCATGTTTTTTCTCTGCAACACTCAACAGCCAGTAATGAATGGAATTGCTAAATGCATAGTAACGTTATGGCAGCATGCTGAAAGACCCGTTACTGACCTCTACTGGTTAGGTTATTTAGTGCATCACATAGACGTTAAAATAGTACAAATACTACACTATTAAGTTATAACTTCAGTAATAAAATACACTTTTAATAATACTAAAGTGTAACAAAAACAGCACTTAATGGATTTCAAGCACACATGATATTGAGGTCAAATTCTCTTTTTACGAAATAGGAAAAACAAGAAAATGCTAATTAGATTTACTTGACAGTATAAGCAATGTACAGCCTGATACAATCAAGTGCTTTAACATACAATGCTAGAAGATGTGGATATGCAGTTAATCCACTGTGTTGCATATATTTTCCACCGCCTCGTTGAATAAATGTGGTTGATCAGCATAGACGTGATGAGCAGCATTATCTATCAACTGGAATCAAATAGGAAAAAAATATTTATAACTCTAATCATAATACAATTTTAGGCACAATAATAGCATAAAAATATACTATAACCGTGCAGTTGTATAATGCACGGTGAAAACAGTGATTTGCTGTAAATGTATTTAATTTATTTAATTGTGAAATTGTTCAAAGCCTCAAAATTGGGAGCTAATATAGCTGGCATTAATGAGTTTATATTTTAATTGTGCTCACCTCAACTTTGGTGTGAGCCTGGTTCCTGATCTGGACCACCTCTTCTCCAGATGAGCTGCTCACCCAAGATTGAGCACCATACAGAATAGTGAGGGGCATTTTTGGAGACAGTAAGTGAACACGGTGCCGCATTGGTCTTTTGGCCCAGCCCAAACCCTCAGACATGGCCCGGAAGCCCACTTCCCCACTGCAAGAAAAGCAATGGAACAACTATGTAAAATATAAACCATATCATTGTTTGAAATACATTTTTGATGGCAATCGTACAAACCTTGGGCTTTGTGCGTTACAGTGGTAGATGTATTGTGTTACAGTGTCATCATCAAAAAGGTCCTCATAACGCCTTTTAAAATCTAGACGAAATCTGTTAACAAGACCAGGACCTGAAATGGTATAAACAGTAAACATGATGACAGAGCTGAAGAACTCCAGCTTTATTATATAAACATTTCTAAACATGTCTCACCCCAGGGCCCTGCTGCTCTGATGACAGCCAAAGGGTTAAAGTGAGAAAGCACTGAAGCAACAGCCATGACCCAGCGTGGAGGACCCGGACGTTTCATGACTTCTTTACTCGGGGACTCTCCTGTCTGTGGCTGCGGTCGCTCTGGGAAGCCCCAGGGGTCTACAAGGATGAGGTGTGACACTCTGCAATAAAGAAGTATTTTACATTTCTACAAGAAAAATGGAAAAATGAATAAATATTTGCGCATCTGTTTGTTTTGGTGAGGCTGGCAGAGTTATACTGCGTAGTACCTTGATGGGTATTGGATTGCATATGAAGTGGCCAAATAGCCTCCGAGACTATGGCCCAACAAAATCATGTTTTCAAGGCCAACAGACTCTCTCCACTGTTCAATAGAGTTGACAAATTGCTCTTCGGCCTCAGTGGCATCTGAAGAGAAGCGTGGCCTAGAGCTTCTGCCAAAACCCACAAGGTCAAAGGCGTAGACCGGCCGTGACCGGCTGAGTGCATCCAGGTTCCTGATCCAGAGCCCGACACCTCCTCCAAAACCATGCACCATCACCAAGGGCGTTTTGGTTACTGTAGTTAAAATGTACAGGTCATTTGACATTGTTAGAAGTATATAATGAAAGCCGGACCAGAACATAGCAGTAGTTCAGACCTTTTTCTGGGGCTTTGCGAACCATCTTGTTTGTAACAGTCAGAGTCCATATTCTGTCTTGGTTGGGAAGGGTCACAAACCTGGCCCATAAATCATTCTGTATGCCTGTGGAGTGTAATATAATTAACTATAACTCTCAAGACCACAGTTCCCTCAATATACAGACAATTCCATTTATTGTGGTTAGAATCTACACAAGAAGGAATAACACAATCTTACAAGCAAGAATTTTTGACTCAGTCGTCTTCAATATAGACATTGAGGTTGGACGCCAAGACGGCCACCAGCTCCACACAACATTGGATCTAAACAGAACAAAGAAGGTAACATTTGTATAATAGAATTAAACAATAGAATTCTAATAAGATCATTTGTATTCAACTATGGAATAATCTCATAGGAGTAATTTATTTTCTTCAAAGTCATAGTAGAGCAAATGTATTGCTTGGGCGGATCTATATGTATCTATATCTGAGCAGTGTATAGAAAACTCTCTTTACAAAACAAATATGCCACACCTTCTTCCACCTGTTGTGTAATGTTAATAGGAAGAGAGTATAAAGCTGAGTCACTGCCAAATACAACTTATTTCACTGTTTTCAAAGTTCAACAAACGTATATCTATCCAGAACATAATACAAAACATTAACATAGACAGATAAGTAAGTGCACTGTCACTGAAAGAAAAAGGTAGCTCTAACTACCTCCAATAGGCTCTGGCAGGTTATTTCAGGCTCCCTATCACACCTGCCCGGATATAATAGTGTAAAAGATCCTTATGTAACAAATCTCTCTTAATTAATAATTTTATTTCTTCTTATAATCTTGATTTTATGTTTTTAACTGAAACATGGCTTGACAAAAACACAGGAAATGTAGTTCTGATAGAATCTGCTCCACCCAACTTTAAGTTTGAATCTGAAACACGAGAAAACAAAAAAGGGGGTGGAGTCTGTGCTGTCTTTAGAGATGAAATAATTACCCGCAGGTTGTCTTTTGGGGTGTTTTCATCATTTGAGTATGTATCCTTTAAAATGGAGCTAAAACGGTCTCCATCCATTCTCTTCATTGTTTTATACAAGCCTCCCCAGCACTGCCAAAGTTTTATTGATGATTTTACTGAGATGCTTTCAGTCATATGCACAGACTTTGATGGTTTGGTCATTACAGGTGATTTCAACGTGCATGTTGATAATATTTGTGACAGAAACGCTAAAGAGCTTGATGCTGTCCTTGAAACCTTCAGTCTTACTCAGCATGTGAGAGGCCCCACCCACAGCAAAGGACACACTCTAGATCTCATAATTACAAAGGGGGTAAATATTTCAAATGTTAATGTGATCGATGTTGCTCTGTCTGATCATTTCTGTGTCTTCTTTGACCTGTCTGTTTCTCCCCAACCTCCGGTTGGTCCTGCAGTTGTTCAGAGGAGACACATAAGTGATGGCACAGGTGCACTGTTTATGGAAATGATAAACTTTGAAAATGTCTCATGTTCTAATGTAAATGATTTGTTGAACTCTGTTACATCTAGTGTTTTGAATGTTCTGGACACCATCGCCCCTATAAAGGCTAAAATGGTTAAAAATAAGCAGAAGGCGCCGTGGAGAAATGATGATTCGGTCAGGGCACAGAAAAGGGAGTGCCGCAGGGCCGAACGGAAATGGCGCAAGTCAAAGCTCCAGGTTCAAAAAGAGATTTACAAAGAAAAGCTGAACATGTACAACCTAATCTTATGTAGAACTAGGGAAAGATATTTTTCTGAAATAATTGGAAGCTGCAGTAACAACTCGCGTGTCCTGTTTGCCACAGTAAACAGATTAACAAACCCTCCAGCTCAGCTGCCGTTAGAACTCATTTCCACATCCAAGTGTAATGAGTTTGCATTATTCTTTAATGACAAAGTTCAGGGCATTAAAAATGCTATAAATCCCACAATGCAAAAAATTACCCTAAAACCACCAAGACACTTGGAGCTAACTCACTTTGCACCAGTAACTGACAAAACTGTCCATGAGATCACCACCAGTCTGAGTTCATCTACATGCTGCCTCGATGTGTTACCCACCAGATTTCTAAAGTCTGTGCTGAACAGTTTGTTAGCACCATTCACTCACATAGTTAACATGTCGCTTCAATCTGGAACATTTCCAATGTCTTTGAAAACTGCGGTCATAAAGCCTCTCCTAAAGAAGAGCAGTCTTGATGCCGCAGTACTGAGTCATTACCGGCCCATCTCTAATCTGCCATTTTTGGGCAAAGTCCTTGAAAAGGTTGTTTACCAACAGCTCACAGATTTCCTCTTAATAAACAACTCATTTGATGTTTTTCAGTCAGGTTTTAGACCTCATCACAGCACTGAGACTGCTCTTGTCAAGGTGACAAATGACATCCGCCTGAACACTGACACGGGCAAAGCCTCAGTCTTAATTCTGTTAGATCTGAGTGCTGCTTTTGACACTGTCGATCATGGGATCCTCTTACAGAGACTAGAGGACTGGGTGGGCATCACTGGCACTGCCCTAAACTGGTTAAGGTCCTATCTGGAAGACAGGAAGTACTTTGTTGAAATTGGTAGCTGTGTCTCAGACCACATGACCCTGACCTGTGGAGTGCCCCAAGGGTCAGTCCTGGGTCCCCTTCTGTTCAACCTCTACATGCTGCCGTTAGGTCAGTTGATACGCAGTGAAAATGTGTCCTATCACAATTATGCAGACGACACTCAGATCTATGTTTCACTATCGGCAGGTGACTATGGACCAGTAGATTCACTCTGTCACTGCATCCAACAGATCAGTTTGTGGATGCAAAACAACTTTCTCCAGCTGAACTCAGACAAGACTGAAATAATCGTTTTTGGCCCACAGAAACAAAGAGAAAGTGTTAGCGGTCACCTCCAGAGTCTCGCTCTAAAACCTACAAACCAAATTAGAAATCTGGGGGTAATAATGGACTCAGACTTGAACTTTAATAGCCACGTCAAATCAATAAGATCAGCAGCTTTTTACCATCTAAAAAACATTGCCAAAATCAAAAATATAGTGTCAAAACCAGATTTAGAAAGATTTGTCTCCAGTAGATTAGACTACTGTAACGGCCGCTCACTGGCCTCTCCAAACGAGCTGTAAAACAGCTGCAGTACATCCAGAACGCTGCTGCTCGGGTCCTGACTAGAACCAGGAAGTATGATCACATTAGTCCTGTTCTCAGGTCTCTGCACTGGCTCCCTGTGGCTCAGAGAATAGACTTTAAAGCAGCTCTGCTTGTGTACAAGTCTCTCCATGGCCTAGCACCAAAGTACATCTTGGATATGTTAGTGCCATATGAACCATCTCGGACTCTGAGGACCTCAGGGACCGGCCTCCTGCTGGTGCCCAGAGTCAGGACAAAACATGGGGAATCTGCGTTTCAGTTTTATGCAGCTAAAATCTGGAACAGTCTTCCTGAAGATGTGAGACAGGCTTCTACTCTGACAATGTTCAAATCTAAGCTAAAAACTGTTTTGTTTAGCTGCGCATATGACTGAAAGGATTTTTTCTTTGCACTCTTCTCTTTTGTTTGTGATTTTATTAGTTTAGAAAATCAGTTGGATTGATAATTTTTAATTTAGTTAATTTTATTGTATTTCTGTTTCTGTAATTTCTTTGTGCTTTGAATGCATTTTACCTGCTGTGAAGCACTTTGATTGCCTTGTGTATGAAATGTGCTCTACAAATAAACTTGCCTTGCCTAAAATGAGGTAGTCGTACATATAAAATAATAATATTGCGGATTGTCTATGAATATTGTTACATTTACAGCTCATAACAGGTATTTGAGTGTAGTAATGGCACCAAACTAGGCTGCTAATGAGTGGCACAAGGGACCTTTTAAAATGACCACATGCCGACAAAACACAAACACGGAGAAGAAGCTGTAGAAATGACTTACTCTGATGTCTCACAGTCGTGTTGATCAGGCGCTATGGTTGTGGTGGTCTCCATTGGCAGCATAACTAGTCACCGACATTCAGATGAAAAAGGTGATAACGTGAGCTAAAAGTACCATGTTGTGATGTTTTGTAACTCGTTCATACCGAGGTCAGCTGGCAAAAAGCAAAGATCGTTTACAGCAGGAATAATTACATCGGTACGTCATTGTTATTGAAAGTCAGCCCTTTAGATAATGTTTTATACTCATCGACATTACACACCACATATTTTATAACGCCTATCATAGTGTAGGCTTTAGTAAATGATAAGATTATAACAAGCCACAACGAAACTAAATTCTAAGAGTAAGACATCCTGTTTTTTCTCTCTGGCGGACGTGCAAGTTTAGTACATTTCGTTTCTAAATCAGTTTAATCAATAATAATAATGACAATTCAAAATATCCGAATTGTACTTTTAATAGTTGTGGATAATAATACAATAATATATTTTTGGAGATTCGTGTGATAAATGTCTTCTTCTTCTTCTTTGGTGTTTTATGGCGGTGTATATTTAAGTGTTACAATAGATCCTCAGACCGATAATATAATCGGTCTATGCTTTAGACTTTATTCTTTAGACTTATTTTTCTTCTTTTGCGTTTTATGGCGGAATGGTTCCTACATCCATGAATGGTTCTTTGAAGAAGGCGGAATGTATTTCTTGTAGCACTGAGGTAGTTTCCGGTTGGTGTGGACACGTCACTTTTCCAGCCGAGGAAGAAGCCAAATTTGATCTTTTTGACAGGTTGCGTTGACCAAAATCATGTCGAATTCAGTCTTGTCAGTTATTTCGCGGTTTCTGGAGGAGTACACCACCACGACCCCCAACAAGCTGAAGGTGGTCGACGCATACTTGCTGTACATTTTGCTGACCGGAGCGCTGCAGTTTCTCTACTGTCTGCTCGTCGGCACTTTCCCATTCAATAGTTTCCTCTCCGGCTTCATCTCATGCGTGGGCTCCTTCATTCTGGCAGGTAATGGCAAGATTAAACTGTGGTTTGACTGTAAATATAGTGCACGTTGTTCTGATTATATTGTTATTATTTGAGTAGACTCCAGGTTAAGATACATGCTAGCTACATGCTAACATTACTACTGCTGCTGATGACTATGGTGTTCTAGTTTATTTTTATGTCGCCATCATCTTATAATGAGCTAAAAACCCACTTGGTAAAACAAATAATTGTTATGCTTGTAGTTGTGGCAACACATAGAAGAAACTACTGGTATATTCAACCAGTGTGTTCTTGATCAGTACAGGCAATAAATGACATTGTTATATTATATAAAACAATTCAATTACCATAAGTGGCTGTATAAATCTGTGGGGGAAGACAATATCGACAGGAGCAATCACAGCAAGCATGGAACTTATAGTACAAACCAAATTTGTACTTCTGAAATTATGTATTAAATTGCATTACTACAAGTCACCCTCCCATGTCCACTTTTAAATACATTTATGTGTGTACTTGTTTTCCAGTGTGCCTCAGGATCCAGATCAACCCACAGAACAAAGGGGATTTCCTGTCCGTCTCTCCGGAGAGGGCTTTTGCCGACTTTCTCTTTGCTCAAACAGTTCTTCATCTGGTTGTGATGAACTTCATTGGTTAAAGTTGACACTTCCCCAGCTCACAAGGTTCGGGCTAGACTCAATCATTTTATTCCTACATTCTATTATTTAATTTAATTGCACAGTGTGACCAGTTTAACATCACAATTCCGAATACAGAACAATAAGATGTGCATTAAAATCACAATACAAACAAACAAAAATATACATAATCATTTTAAGTGATTTTTTACAAGAGAAGAGTCCAGATAAATTCTTCATCAGTCATATGGACAAGCAGCACAACTAAAAGGAACTATTTTTTGAGCTTGAAATTAACATTAACAAGTTTAATTATCTACCGGTAGTCTTTAGGAAGAAGATATTAGTTGCATTAAACAAATACTTTTCAAAAACCTAGTTGCAAAGTGCTTGACCCAATCCCATGGGACATGATAAAATGCACATTTATAAGTGCAACAACAAATCAATGAGAGAAACGACAACATATAGAAATGCACTTAAACGACAAGAAACAAATAAAATGCAGAAATTAAAATTCTGAAAGGGGATTTAACGTTTGTATAGGTCAGTTTATCCCACAGCCAAGGGGTCCGTCTAGACCACACACCGGATTCCCCTGAAGCTGGGACCCGTCTAGAGGTTTCTGCTTTAAAACCTCTGGCCCATACGGGGACAGTAGCTATGTACTCAGACCAGACCAATCAAGTTTTATTTACATGCAAGAATAACATTTATGTGAGGTATTGTTCTCAAACTAAAACATAGACCTAATAAACAATAGCATATCTACATGAAGGACATTTAGCATTTAAGTATGCTGCATTATTATTATGACAATCAAAGACTTTGCATTTGTGACTAAGGTTTGATATATTTGGTTTGAGCCTGTTCTGAACTTTAACCTGTATAGCCCAAATTTAGTCCCGAATTTGAAATGTACATGGTTGAACGCACATTTTGTGTGTAAATTTTACATTCCAGGTGAAACTGCAACAGTTGTTGGTATCAATATCAGATGTCAGAATCTAGGCTCAAAACAGTTTAGCTGTGCATATAACTGAAAGGATATATATATCTGCACTCTTCTCTATTAAAATACATTTGATACTGTTTACATTTTTATCTGTGGTTTTTTTTTGTTTTTTTTTTGTTTTTGTTTTTTTTGTATGCATATTATTTATATAAAGGAAATATTGGGTCTTTACGTGATATGTTGTTTTGATTTTTTTTTTTAGATACATACAGGAACCACAAGAGGAGGTTCTTTGAAGACATCTGATTTGGAGATATGCACCTGTCAGACACATGGCAGTTCAATTTTCTTACTGATAATGGTTGATTTCTCTTTTTATGTGAACATTTGTAAGGCATTCCCATCTGCACTTTTGACACAAATAAAAAAGTGTAAAATGTAAGGTGTTTGATCTTTTAAAAACATTCTCAAAATCTGCTGAAGTGATGTCTGCCTTTTATTTAAATTACCTGTAAAGCACGTTGTGATTTAAGTTTCAGGCTTTTATGCTAAAAAAAACACTTAGAGAAAATTAATAACTACAAAAAGGCAAGAGTATGCTTCATTCTCATAAAGGTCACATATCTGCCACAGCATGTGCTTTTATTGCTTACTTATAGAGGAAATTCAAATAACTAGCATTTGAAAGGTCAAAGGAATAAGCATTGTTCTATAGACCTTTTTGTATGCAAATTCCTTCTCAATTCTGGACTGGAGGCAAAAGTGAATTAGGAACATAATGTGATTTTCAATGGAGACATTAGGATTATCCTCAGAATGATTATCCTCACTTATTATGGAAAACCAAGGAGGGTTTGGAAAATAAATGCGAGTGGGTTTAAATTTACATTTACAGCTGTATTTAACAGATTTATTCTCATGTTGGTTTATGAAACGCTGTTAAAACACTGCATATTTGATGAAGGCCAAATCCAGATTTTTAGGTTTTACTGAACAAATATTTAGAGAAAGGTTGACCCCACACAGGTTTTTCATTTTATATACAGATACTATGTACAATGTTAAGGCTAAAAATAGTATTTGTCCATCATTTGTAATAGAAAAACTGACATTTCTACCCATTAAATTCAAAAATGGAGTAAAGCACGCAAGTTCAGCCTGGAAGACCTACCTCCACCCCATCCACGTCCACTGCTGCCCAGGGCTCACCAGCCTCCACCTGAGTTACTCCTCCTCTACTCCCAATCAGAGCCTTGACTGCTCCATTCAAACCCTCGTGCAGTTGGCTCGGCCGCTTTCACCTCCCCATCTCCTCTGCATCCCTTACATCGTCCACCACCAGTGTCCAGGCCCCGGGAGAAACATCTAATATAAATCATGGCGCGGCATTAATAGCACTGACTTCTGCCGGGGTCTGAGCGCCAAATAACCCATCAGAAAGCTTGCTAAATGCTTCTTTTCTCTCCAGGGTGAATTGTTTTTGGTAATTTTTGTTGCGAAGTCTTAAAGCGATTAGCATGTAGCTCTGATGTCAGTTAATAATTGAAAATGTGTTTGGTTTACTTCATTTGCCCCTATTTTGCAACTTTGAACATTCCGGTGACAAACGTTAGGCCGTGGCTACAGAGCCGCGGCGCAGTCAAATAGCTCAGTAGTTTCAGGAGCCGCGGCACGGCCATATAGCCCCATGGCTAACCCGGCGCGGTCAAATAGCCCAGCAGTTTCAGGGGCCGCGGCACAAAATAGCCCAGTAGTTTCGGCCGCGGCTCTATAGACATACTTTAAAGCGTCAATAGTCTGAAGACAAAAAAATATTATTTACAGGCATGCAACAAACAGAATGTGATCTGGTCTTGGTTTTGGAGGGGATTGAGACTGTCAATCCCGAGATGTGCCTGCTTAGCACTGACATTTATTTCTGCCCAGACTTTGTACATTGTGTATTTATGGCTCGAACTGAAAGCAACAGACTGCAGGGACATCCTTGACTCACTGCACGCGCCGCTTTGGAATAATTGTTTGTTAAATGACTGGGCTGAGGCTGTATGTGTGGAGCGAATTAATCCGGCAAGTGAATACTGGACACAATCCAAGGCGCCCAAGCCTCAAAATCAAATAATTTTATTGCAGCTTGCCAAAACCCTTCTCTGCTTGGATGCGAAGTGCGATGGGCAACTTTGAAAAACGAAGCTTTAAGTAATGCTTGCACTCAAATCATGACAAAAAGTGCGACTAATATATGGGAACTTTTTAGACCTTCCTTTGATTTAAAAAAGGGTCAGAGTTCTAAAACCTTTTATAAAATGTACAAAACTCAGTGGATTGAAATATCAGTTAGACACAGAATTTAGAAAACAAAGTAAACCTATGACCAAGGGGGAGCCGCAAGACATTAGGCTCTAATATGGACGCTCTGATGCTGTAACCTTGGTGACACATTGCAAAGTAAAACATTATCTGCTAAACTAACTATTCTTAATTAGTTTAATCATGTGACAAAGTATTTTAGCGATAAAACATGGATGCAAGTCATAATAAATAAAACAAATGATTACACTGATTTTGATTTGGTTTACTGGAAATTAAAGGGGCACTACCTGCTTGTTTCCATAGCGATGTTATTCCCTATGCTTGAAATGTTCCACAGTATGGCATTAAACTGTTCTTCTTTTGCCCTTTTTCAAATACAGATGTTTGTATTGCAAAAAATACCCAGAATATCATACATTCTTACTGTGTGCGGGGTCGCCTCTCCGCAGTTCTGACCTGTAACTATGGCTTAGCATGCCTTGCTTGTTTCCATTGTGTTTAATGCTATACTATGGAACATTCCTGGCACAGTAATAACATGTCCACGAAAACAAACAGATGTTTGAACGCTCCAGCAGAAAAGTTACACAGTGAACCTTTAAGGGTTGGCTTTTCAAATCCAGCTGGCATCTCAACAGTTAACATCCACATCTGGACTCCATCAGTGTCAGTGATCACGTGACTGTAGGGAAGTCGAAACTCCAGCGGAACCTGCCTCTTGGAACCAAAAGATTTACCCAAGAACTTTAGTTTAAGTGTAATTCAGGCATGCCCCAGCACTTCATTCTTACTTTTGTCTTTTTACAATGGATTCAAGGTAATGACACACCAAACCCAATATAGCTCACATTGTCTATGCTGTTATGAGTTATGATGCTTTTTAACTTTCACTTCAGTTCTAGCTCATGCACACTTCCCACATGAAGAGTTTCCGTAGAATGCACATTTTGTTTCTGGAAGTTTTTTGTATTTGTATTTATCCAAACTTCCTAACTGTGCAACACCTACTGGCAAGTTAGTTTGACAAGCCATCAAAGGTTTATGTTTTTGTCTTACACCCAAATCTCTATTGTGTGAGCATCATCCAATTTCACAATTGTGTTGATGTTTGAAGCAGGAAAATGCACACCAGTAAAATATGGAACAAAACGTGCCCACAGGCTTCGTCTGCATATCCAAACATAGATGACGTGACAATTATTGGGGGCTGTTTGCTGAAAGTTGTAAACGCATTCTGACTTTCTAAGTAAAACTTGATACAACTGTCATGTGTAATTGTAGTCAATTATTTACCTTAAACCTACCAGTTTAATGTTGATCTAATATCTATATAATACTGGGTACATTTACATGGCCAGAAAAAAATCTGAAGTAGAATAATCAGATAACCCAATATTTAAGAGCAATCTGTTCACCAAAAACAGCATGTGACACTTGTCAGTTACTTTGTGGATTTTCAGAGTAACTGTAAGACAATGAATAATTCATTTAAATGTAAGTATTTCATTCATATATACATGTTTGCTACATTAGTTTGCCCTTTTTTGTGTGTGCATATTTCCCCTTGTCAACATAGAACAATAAGAAAGAAATCAGATTACTCAGATGTGGCTGTTTTTGCTCTGCATGTAAACTAAATTAGCTGTTTTCTCCTTTGTATCAGTTTGTCTGTGCAGCGTCACCATGGAGCGTGAGTTTTCTGTTCTGGAGGGCGGATCTCTCAAAATACCGTGCCATTATGAGCCACAGTATGCTGGTTATGTGAAGTACTGGTGTCGCGGGCGTACGAAAGACTTCTGCACCAGCCTGGCCCGCACAGACGAGCCTGAAACGCCCGACACGTCTGCTCAGAAAGTGGTGATTGATGATGATCCGGTGCAGTTGGTTTTCTCTGTGACCATGACGCAGCTGAAGGAGGAGGATTCTGGCTGGTACATGTGTGGAGTGGAGATCGGAGGCATTTGGAGTACGGATCCGTATGCATTCACTGACATAAAGGTCATACATGGTGAGTAAGGAAAAGTCCTTTCTCTCTAACATTTAACAGTGTCTCAATTAAGCCTAACGAGAGTCACTTAAAATTCAAAACCAGGACTTAAGACGGAAAATATCTACTTTTCTTCTGGTTTAATGAAGTGGTGCCACAGGAATCCCTAATAAATAACAACATTTCTTGACTTGATTTTCACTTGTCAAGGTGCCTTTTACATGAAATGGGGATGAGGGAGGGAAAGACATTCAGCAGATTATTGCAGTTTGAACTCATGACACCCGCTTTACACGTGGCTGGCATATGTGCTCTCCACTCAGCACGAGAGATCCTCTTTTTCCCAGCCTGACAGGGGCGGCACAGGCCTTTATCGTCCTGAGACACCTGTGGGCATTGTTTACCTCGTAACAGTAACATTGGCTTCCTCAGCCCTCAGGAGTAGGAGCATTTTTGACAAGAGCTTGACTAGAGAGAAGGAATTCATTAGTACATAATCATCATATACATAGACACTGACTCTTTTGCACTTCATTTCAAAATGTATTTGATATAAGTGGAGAGTGAAAGACACATTTAAGTGCAGTGGAGACATTATAAATGTCCTTGTGGATCCTTTTTGTGAAGTTGAGAGGTTTAAATGCCATAATCTATCAAAACTAATCTGTCAAAATTCAAAAGAGAAAAAATTAAATTCATCAGACTTTTCTGGTTGTACAGAGTTTTCAGTAGCCATGAAGTAATTAATTAAGCTAATTATATTACGTATTAATTATTATGAACCAATTAAGTGTCTTCTCAACTAACGAAAGAGATCAATAACTTTAAAACCAGGGGGTCTTTGAAAAAAAAATCTTTTGATTCCTATTATTAGCTTTTCAATCAAATATTACATAAAAACCTTTACAAAGTGTTGTTCATGGAGAGAACATTAAAAGCTTAGGGTTTGTACATGACTTCAGGTGCTAACTATACATTTGATTTATTTCCAGGCTTGTTTAGAACAATGAGACAAACACGAAGGGGGTTGGACTGCGTGTCACTGTCAAACTGCTCCAAATACCATTTCATGTGTAACCCTCATGGAAGATCTTATCATTTCCTCCAAAATAAAAATAATAATGATACCATTTTGGAGGCTGTACTGACCCTGCAGCTGAAAGTATGTACTTTATGACAAAGCAGCAACTAAAGGCACCTTCGCTTGTTACACTCACAGTGATAAGCAAAATGAATGGAACAAAATTATAATAAAATAATAAAATTATGTCTGCTTGGTTTTGAGTTTGGAGTTAAGTTAAGCGTCTGTGTTCTCTCTGCAGGTATGTCGGTGCTCCACAGCAGACTGAGCGGAGAAGAAGGAAGCAGTGTCACGGCCGAGTGCTCTTACAGCGAAAGATACAGGTATTTACGTACAGCGCCGTTACAAACGTACCCGTCCATTGAGATGAATCGGGCTGGCATCAGTGAACCGCAGACACACAAAGGCATTTTCGATTGACAGCCGTCTTTGCCTTCCGCTGTGACAGAGAGAGCCCAAAGAAGTGGTGTCGCAGTGGGGATTGGGGCTCCTGTCGTCTCACGGACTCTGAAGGAGTGTACACAGACACCTCAGTCGACATACGGGATGACAGAACTGGGGCGTTCACTGTGACCTATAAGAAACTCCAGATGAGGGACACGGGCTGGTACTGGTGTGGAGTGGGACAGAAGAAGGTCGCGGTGCATCTCCAGGTCCTTCCCCGGGTCACCACCAGTAAGTCTTTAGCTCTAGTACATTTGTGTCATCGGGTTATTCAGTCAGTAGTGCAATTAATCATATTAGAATTGAGATCGGATCATTTGAAATTGTCATTGATCAACTTGTTTTTTTGTTTGTTTGTTTTTCTATTTATTTTTTAACATGATATATTTCAAAAAGTGAAACGCATATACAGTGATAATATAATAATAATACTGATAATAATAATAATGTTATGTACAGTATGCGTCCAGGATAGAATCATAATCATAACACATACACAAAATAATGGAATGTCTAGTACTATGAAAGGGACGTATTTCACATTGTAACTTTGCATCATCCAGAAGCACAGCTCAGACTGTACTCTGTCCTACTAAAGTTGGTGAATCTTTACTTCCGTCTCTCACATATTGTTTACTTCCAATGTGGGTAAACTTTAGCCAACACTGTGTTGTTCTGCAGCAGCAGCAGTGATGCCTGTCTCAGCTTCATCCACTGAAACTCTGCCTCAGCCCATCACAAGTGCCTGGAACGCTCACAGGTGAATACACACATGACAGTCATATACTCGCTCACTGGTTTGAATAGCTACTACTTCACAAGTAATCAATTAGATATCTGTAGTTCAAAATATTCCAACAATAATGGTTCGTTGGTAGGTTGGAGTATTTAATTATGAATTATCAGCTTCCATCTCCTGGGCAAACCATTCATGCATTAGAAAAAAAAAGTCTGTACCAATTGGAGAATTGATTTATATCTATTTTATTTTTTTCCTTATAGGCACATATTAGGAACATAATTTTAGCTGTAAAAATATGACTTTAAACATTAACCAGCAATGAAACCCTCACCTCACGTAAATTCAAAAGTGAATCTTCATATATATTCCAACGCAGTTGTCCTATCAAAGTTTTGTCACAACTTTGCCCAAAACAGTGAAGTTAATTTCAAGTGCAGCATAAATTCCTCCGGCTGCTGTTTTCTGTGGTCTCTTGCTTATCTATCATTAAACTGGAGTTCAGGTGCAGTTCATCTGAGTGGAGCGCACACATAATGATGCTGCCATCTCGCCAAGGCCTATCTATTTGTCATAATTTTGTGTTGCCGTGGAGTTAGACGTGAGCTGCTCTTAAAGCTGGCCCTGTGTTTCAGTTACATGATCCTGGGCACTCTGTTGGTGTGCGCTTCTCTCCTGCTTATCCTGGGATTTGCCATATTTGCACGAAAGATGTGGAAACTGCACAGTAAGGATGTCTCTCTCTATTCTCACTTAATTTTAACCGTACAGGAGTAGTACCAGCCCCTCTGGGAATATTGAACAGAAAATAATGGTACACTCGGTCTGCACAGTATAGCACTTTTACTGCGATATCAGCAAACTGCAATCTCTTTTAACTAAATGTATCAGAATATGTTATAGATGCCGCCTATGATTTACACCGGCAGAATCACCACAATCTTTTGAACAAAGTATATAAATTAATATATTAAAGGTCTCAATGTATTGTGCAAATTGTGTAGTAAAATGAATTAACATTTATATTAGGTTTCTATTATTATAAATTTGTTTTTGTTTTTTTACATTTTAATAAGCCTTTAATTTGACACATCGGTGCATTCCCAAAAGATTTTAGTTTATTGGAAGTTAGTTTTGGACCAATCTGCCACGTAGTAAATGCATTTAGATTTTTTCATCAATAATTATAATCATAACGTCTATTTGCAGAGAATGATCCAGAGCTAAGACATGCAGAGGGGATGAAAGTCAGCTTTAATGTAAGTTTGCTGCATCACGCTGTATCATCTAAAACATGAATCATCTCTTTTCTTTCGGCTTTCAGGACTATTCAGACGAGATGCAAGAATCTGCTGTTGTTTTCCTCAACAAGAATTCCCAGAGTTCACCTATGCTTTGAGCAGGAAATATATTTTACATTTACTGTCACTGTATTTTTATACTTTTTTTCGTGCACATCCCTCACACAATACAGCACTTCAATGTGATGCGAGGAACCATATGAACCAAATATCCTGCGCCTTCCCCTCTCTCTCTATCGCTTCTCTAGGATATTTTAATAAAGATGTGTCTCTACAGGTAGTAACAGTCTGAAGAAAGTCCCAAATGTAAATAGTATATCATAATTTGTTTTTATATGGACTCTTAATTTTTTATTT
This sequence comes from Eucyclogobius newberryi, assembly GCF_026437365.1. NCBI lineage: Eukaryota > Metazoa > Chordata > Actinopteri > Gobiiformes > Gobiidae > Eucyclogobius > Eucyclogobius newberryi. The sequence goes on from NW_027315991.1 coordinate 54,500, forward strand.
TTTCTACTAATCCTAATTATACTGTATATAATGTAAATGTACATTTTGTATATTGCTGGCATTTTTACGCCTCGTCTGGGACTACAGTGGGAAACTAGCTAAACTATAGCTAATACTGGCACATTTACAGTAATATTAATGAATGTGCAGTTCAAATAAAGTAATAATAATAAAATAACAATAATTATCAGGCATACGATTATGGCCACTGACAGGTCAATTGAACATCAAGGCCAAGTTGTCATGACTGGTACAGAATGCTTTCAATGTATATATTTGATTGTTTTAGGCAGTATCTCAATTTTCCTTCTGTAAAAAGTACATCTCTTAAGTACTCACTAAGAGATGAACAAAAATAGCTCTGATGAGTGGTGCCTGTGAGGTCTGATCCAACAGAAGGCAGATCAGGCTGGTGGTCCCATGACATTTTGCTGCTTATTACATATAGTTTTAGTATTTTATCTCCTGCACCACTGAAAATCTTCTATCAAATGATGAAATGAACTGCGCATTTTATTTGCTTCTTTGACTGGTTAAAACTAGTTGCAACATTTGAATGTCAATTTGTACTGTTACCTTTATAATGTATTCAGTCAGTAACTTACCTTTATTGTCTTGTTTTATTTTTATTTATTTTTTTCTTTTATCACAAATGTTGCATTGTGTATCAACATTTCCAACATTCGATAAAGTAACACAACTCCTAAGCTAAATTATATTACTGAGAAACAATTGAAAACAAACAAAACATACACAATTGGTAATGCATATTTTGATACAGCCCTTTTGGGAAACATTTCAGAACATAGCGGTGTAATCACGTTTACACTTTTTTAAATTTGAAACAAACCCTGATTTTAAGACGTCTCGAATAATCTTGATTGTCTTTTAATGGCATTACGGGGTCAAATCAGAAAATGTAATGTACAATACATAGAAAATGGCGATGTTTGGAGCTGTTCAGGAGTCAACACCACACGGCTCTGTATTTCATGCTTGAAGTGCCTGGCCTCATTCTGAACCAAGTGAAGTGTTGGACTTGTAAATTGAATTGGCTAATGGGAGCGCTGTGTAGCCGTCACTCAACTTAAGCCTCCACATTTTATAACTAAATTGTGTTTTTTCATAGCTCTGTGAAAACCACCTGCATCATTTACAGCAAAAAGTTTTGAGAGCAAATGTATTGATAAAGCATCATTTTTAATATGTTTTATAATACACAACCTTTCCTACTTGCAAAATGGAGAGAGTAGAAATACAATGTTAGTGCGCAGCAAAATAATATTAAACACACAGGTTGTACTCAAAATGTTAACAAATAAAGGGGACGTATTTGAACTTTGAACCATGTTATAACTGTCTTGTCTTTATTAGTTTACAGAGTTGTGTTTGTTTGATTCATGCGTGTTTGAGTAATCCTGCATGGTCTTAAAATCGAGGCTCAAAAAATGTCCGTTTTCCCCTACCCCCATATCTCCGCCCACTACTTACTTGTGTCATGAAAGTCATACAAATGCCATGTACTAAAAAACAATAAAATGAAAATAAACCAAACTCCACTGCTTGTTACAGTGAAATACCACTCAGTTCTGCCGTTTTGAACAGGAAGTCAATGGACCTGTTTCTATTAATACATTTTTCAATTCAGCAGTTTACAGTGAACAAAATGTAAAATGACAATCCATGTATGTTGTAATTCAACACAACTTGAAAAAAGCATGTCTTCTTCATTAAAGAACCTCTGGATATAAATGGTGATTGACTTATTACATTAATTAGAGGCAAAAATAGAGAAAAAAAATCAAAGAAGAAAAGATCTGCTTCTAATTCAAACCATTTCACCTTTTCCGTGTCTTCTAAATGCAGTGAAAACATATGGTATGCCTTTCATTTCCTCCCTGTCAGCTGTGCATGGCCACATATTGTATAACCTTTTGCTGCGTAGGCCACTTGTCCAGTTTAGCATCACCACCGTGTTGCCTCTGCCTTGATGCCTTGGTCATTAATCTTCATGCATTTTGGGCGGTGCTTTTCTGCCACTAGATGGAGGTCAACCCTGTATGAAATATGTTCTTTCTACTCTGAATAGTCAGAACTGTTGTATCCACTCATGCGCATAACGTTATTTCCTTATGGTACTGTAAAAAGAGCTGGTTTGGTTGCCATTACTGTACAGTAGATGTTTTCAGGTCATGCCATCTTAGTTCTTACTTTGAATATATGTTCCAGTCGCACAGAGTGGTGTTGAAGGATGCATTATTAGTTTACCTGCAGAAAAATGTGGCGTGAAGGACAACTCCAAAGTGCAGACAGTGGCCAAGTAAGAACAGCTACATTTGTCAAGCGCACAAGGACAGAAGACATCTGCACATAAAACCAGATATCCATTACTGCAATACAGTATATATGTGGGCTCGATGAATGAGGACTATGGATATCAAATGGGATGACCAGTGTTAAGCTGTGCTCTATTCTTCCATGCCTTTATAGCTTTACCATCACAGTCATGTTCTTAAAAAGCATAAACTATTGGATCTTAACAACATGTTTAACCTTAAAAGAGCCTGGCTGATTTACAAAGTCCTACTCCTACTGGAAGCTACTACCGGTAATTGTTATATTTATATGATATTTCAGAGGAATTGTTTCAGATGTTTGTCATATAAATTATAATAATTGACTTTTTATTACATTTTATCCACTATAAATTCGCCATCTCAAACATATATTCTGTTTCATGCTTTCTGTTTAAAATAAATAAATAATAGTAATATAGTTGTTAAGAGACATCAAGATTACACAAATTCAAGGCATTTTTCCCAAAGGGGAATCATTGTATCTATAATATACACGTATGAAAATATCTGTTTCCTGACCAGTTTGTTGCAGATGGTAGAGTTGCATTTTTCAGCTAAGCGTATTATGTATTTCTTGTTTTGAAGCCATACATTTCTTATGTCCCAAAGATTTTCCTCTTGACATTCTAGAAGTGCAGACGTTACCCAGAAGAACACCAAAACACACCCTTTCCGACAGCTTTGTTCCCACTGATTCTCACTCAACAGCTGGATGATATTTTAAAGTTGAAAGTCTATTCTTATATTGTTAATGATCGGGAAAGTCTCACTTGTTGAAAAGGCCACAATGACAGACTACATCAAAGTCAGCGCCCCTCGGTTGTAACTTAAATGTCAATGTCATTGTGAAGCAGAGTTTAAAAATTGCACCAAATAGGTCAAGAAGCAATTTGTCCTCATCACCAGCAGAAATGCCACAACTATAGCCATGACAACGGCGTTAGACACACATAGATCATTAAACAAAAATAAATCGTTTTCAGTTTAACTAAAAAAGACATTTCAACAAGTTCAGTTTTATAAAGAATAATACATCATAAATGACTGAATGATGCCCGGATGTTGTTCGTAGCTCTGTGCCTTGCAATCTACCATTGAATGTGGGTTGATTGCATTTGCATTACGGCTCAAAAGATTCCATTTACTTGAAAAACGAAGGATATCTTTGAATTCTGGGCAACACACAGAAATAGCTCATTCAGTTGGCCTTTATATTTTCAAGCTGTTGCGGTTGTCCAATAAAAGTAAAGCTGATATTGCATTTTTCACAATGTAAATAAACAAAAGCAAATGCCATTTCCTGCTGTGCAAATGCTTTCCCAAAAAATACATCAATAAAGAGCATGTTTTTGTTTTTCTACAAGTTCCTACAAGATTATTGTTGTATTTTCATAATTTTATCACATATTCGGACTATTTTGAACTATAGATTGTAAATAAAAACTAAGCGCCCAAGATGCTTACTGCACAGGGCTTAGTAGGAGCTGCAGGTAAATACCCTTAGAACATGGTACACACGAATGCGGATCTTTGGTTGTGTCTTGGGAAAATCTCTCCTTCACTGAACTACAAATCCACTCCTCCAGCATTTTTATTTGATGGCACCATTGTTGGCGTCAAAGTCCATATAAATCCTTTCATTTGTTACTAGGATAAGTTCATCTTGTGTTTGCTGTCGTTTAATCAATAGCAATATGTGCCATTTCCAATACAGCAGTGGATACTCAAGTCACGTTATATGCTATTTTTCACGAAAGAGAATACAGCAGAAAGTGAGATCAATATCAATTTCATGCTTCTATAGTGTAATTTACTGGTGCAACGACTCAATGCTCGTCTTTATCGTAGCCGCATAAGGGAGGATTAGATTTGGAGTTTTCTGTTTTAGTGGCTTGATGACGTCCCCTGTGGATTTCATATCAGTCACAAAAATTCCAAAATTATCTCCGGGACTTGAGTTGAGCGCCGTGGGTGGCTAATGCTTTGTAGGGCAGAACATTTAGAGCAGTACTTACAGTATGTTGCACAGCTAAAGCCAGCGGATAATTAGCTGTCATGAATTCAATACTCCCACACGGTATACAAAACCAGTGCCTGTTGGGACCCTCACCACCCACTCAGTAAGACACATCGAGACTATATGTATGGAATAAAAAGGAAGGCATATCAAGTAAGTATTCACCTTTTGGCTGTTAAGCTGTTCACGCCCAAAGCAGTGAGATTCAAGGCTGGACACTTCTGCTGGCTGCTCGTCTAGTTTTTGCGGTGGTGGAATGTGTGAAAAGTAAGTAGTAAGTAAGTAAGTACTACTTAAACAACATTTTTGGCATTTTGCTTAAGTATTATTTTTTTTTACAGTGAAAGCACTTTTAGTTTTTTTTACTCTTTATGTACTTTTAAGGCGAGACACTTCAAGTGAATAGAAAATGTGAAGATATACATTTGAAGCTCACATAAATGTAAGAAAAACGTTTTTCGTCATGTAAGTTTTTCATTTAAAAAGAAGGCATTTTACGTGTTTTATTAAACGGCAAAAATTGCACATAGTTTAATCTGAAAAATAGACAGAGCCTGATTGAATGTTTTAATTAATTGAGTACTTCTTCCATCACTGAGTTTTTACATTTAGTGCTGCTGTTGTTGGGCTCTTATAAGTGACATAAAGACAAATAACAGTATCAGTTACCAAGCGGCGAGTGGTCACATCAACTCAAAGGTCAGTGGTTTGATCCCAGCTGAGGACCTCACCCACTTTGCATAAAATATAAATTGGGATTGTTTAGAAGAGAGATTAGGTTAATTGTGTCACAATATAATTGTCAGAACCACAAGATAATTATGTTGACAATTTTAGAAGCAAAATTAAGTATTTTTAAATTAACCCAGAGTCCCAAAAATATATCTCTATTTTATTCTTCTTCTTTTCTGTCTGTTTTTGTCACATTATCTTTGATTTGTTCTTTGTATTTCATAAAGATGGTCACAAAATTGAGGAATAACAATATATTGAACACTTTGGGTTTTTTCTCTCACAATCATAATCATAACAACAATTTTATACTGTGACATCCCAGTCCTGGTGTCTGAATGTTGGGGTGGTGTTTTTCCTTACATTTTTATTCATGATCAATTTCTTTTGTGTATTTTACCTTAGTAGACACCAAAATACTAAAGCTGTAGAAAGCATAATGTCTGTAATTAGCTTTTGGAGGTTTATTTGAAAAATCTGACCAAAAAAGTGAACAATATTGTGGGATGTTTGTCAGTGTGTTACTGGCACAATGTAGCTAGAGCAAAGTCCATTATAGATTATACAAATTATTCTGTGCAAATGCCCATTGGTATTTATACCAATGGTGAATGCTGTTGTCCCCTTTGTTTTGGCCTCGATATACAGCATTACACATATAATCCTACAAAACACACTGTCCGTTGACATTTACTACAAAACATGCAATAGTTGACCTTTTAAAATAACAACCAATTTTAAAATGTAGCCAGGTTGTAAAACATTCATTTAAATTCACATTGGACCATTTCCAAAGTCTACTCTCCTTATGAGCTCTGTACTTGATTGAAAAACACTGCTATCTTGAATCTGTCTATTGACTTTTCTGTTTGTCAGTCAAAAAACAACAGCAACAACAACAACAACAGACAAAGATGAAATTGTCAGCGTAATATAAGCTAGTTAGTAAATAAACAGGCATGCATATAATCTCCACTTATTTTGATAGTAATCTGCATATTCCTTTGACAATATAATTTCCTTCCATAACTCATTTGTCAGAACCTTCCTGTTTCTTGCATAACAAAGCGATTGATTTCCTATTTAGCCTTTTGAAAGCCACACGCCTTTGTTTGCGGACATGAAATATTTATGTTGGCTGTCGAGCCGGGAAGACTGGTGAGGGCTCAGTGGCTTGATACTTAACAGCCATCACCACCAAGGTCTGCCATCCACTTTTACATTTCATTATGTGACAATCAGATGCCCAGGGATGAGCGGGAAAGCCAAGCAGCGCTACAGTGAGCCATGAAGGACGGGCGTTTCTGTGCTGAGTATCATTTACATCCGTGTTCAAAGACACATTTACGTCTCTGAACAGCACCGGAAAATTGGTCATCAGTATTCTGCTCGACTCAAGTGTTTATATAGAAGGTACCTGGATGTCTGCTGCCGTATTACCTGTCGCAGAGGTGAGCTATTGCTGCTGCGAGGAGCGTGGCCATGTAACAGAATACTTTTATTATGCTATTTATGTTGGATTTGAAGTACTGATAAATATTTGGAATCCCTGAACAAGTACATGATGTATTTGTAATCTTGTTCTTGAGTAAATAATTGAGTAAAAATAATCTAGGAGTGTTGGGAGTTGGCAAGAGAAATAGAAGTAGCAGTTAATTCAGAAAAGCACATCACAAGCTTTTAGGAATCTACGTTTGTGGTTGTTGTTGATGTTGTTGTTGTTGTTGTGCAAATTTCCACAGTATGGCATTAATCTTATCTATCGCCATGGATACAAGCAGGTGACACTACCAAACCAAGTTACAGGTCAGATCTGTGGAAAGATGAGATTCACAGAAATAATGCATTTTTTTAATTTATTTTTTGCATTAAAAACGTCATTAATATTAGATGAATAAGTTAAACATGTTTAATGCCATACTGTGGAACATAGGCAAAGCAATATTATTATTATTTTGGTTTTTTTGGTCAGTGCATGTTAATGAACATGATACACACGCTGTAAACACGCTTGATTGTTGCCATGGGCTAATTTCCATCCATTGTTCCACATACACTTTCACAAAACACACTCTCTTTCATGCAGCCGCATTCTTGGACCCTGGAGGTAAGGTGAGTGAAGTGCCTTGCCCAAGGACACAACAACAGTGTGAACTACCGCCCCCCTGTGGCAGGTGACATAACAGCGGTCTCCCATCCAAGTTCCGAGATCTAATGAGAATGGGCATTGACAAGATAGTATGGCCACATCTCCATCTCCATGGAGACAAGTGGGTGGTGAAGACCAGGAGTTGGGAGACCCTCCATCAGAAATGTTACATAGAGTATGTTTAACTGCATTATAATTATTTGGACTCATTTGTTTAGATTTTGCGTTTAATCATCGCTCATAAGTTCCTCTCGTTTCCTTTAGTTTAGTATCAAACAAACAGCTTAACAGTTTACCAGTTTCTCACCATATATGGACCATGCTTATGCCCATTAGTCATCTTATTCTTGTCTTTTTGATGCATAGCTTGTGTGCTTCTTTCATCTCATCAGTATTTATCCCAGTTTGAAGTGGGCAGAAGAGGGTTCGACTGTCTGCTCCCTCTGCTGCCTCACAACCTGTCACACAGTGAGCTACTGCGGCTCTTTGCAGGAGCCATTAGGAGAGACAGCTCGGGAGCAAAAATAAGAATAATTTTAGGTAAACCTCAAGTGTGGCTCTCACATTTCCTAACCCAGATGTATGATGTTTGTATGGATATATGGATATATGTGTATGTATGCATGTGCGTATATGTAAAGTCTATTATGTATATGCATTATGTGATGCAGTGGGAAAAATGTTTCTAATCAAGTGAGCGTTATTGACCTACCCCAAACAATCCATAATATAATCAATTATCAATACTTATCAATCCAACATAAATAATGTTTGTTAAAACATGTCCTTAAATGTTTTAGTTGCGGTTTACTCAGAGAAATGTGAAATATCACCTTATGCCCTTACACATATGTTTTGCAACATTTTTACAAACAAGACAGGACAAGAGAAAAACAAAATGGGTAAAATACAAATTTAGAAAAATAGGGCATACAAAGAAAATAAATGTCCCATTTAGTCCAGTTTCTGACAAATCGTCTGTATTTGGGTTGTCCATGGCAGTGGTTTTGAGCCCCAAATACATAGTTTTGAAATTGAGTGAGATAGTGGTGTAAAAAATAGTCTACCGTGCCTTGTTAATCTCTGTCCAATATTTTTGGACAGTCCCAGAACTCATGAAAATGATGTGCCTCCTGGCAACCACATCTTCTCCAACATTCTGTCCCTCCCTGTGAATAATAAAACATATTTTTAAAAAAGAATTCCTTCCAAACATGAGATTCTGTAGTTCTCCACTGTGAAGTACATACCGTATTTTCCGGACTATAAGTCGCACCCGAGTATAAGTCACACCAGCCAAAAAATGCATAATAGAGAAGAAAAAAACATATATAAGTTGCACTGGAGTATGAAATGCAGTTGCAAGTGTGAAAATAATGATATCACATATAAGTCACTTCGGAGTGTAAGTAAAAGTATATAAGTATAAATATAAGTATAAGTAACACCCCGGCCAATACTATGAAAAACAGTGCAATTTATAGTCCGGAAAATACGGTACATTTTCCCATTCCTCGTCCGTCAAAGTTCTGATTTATGTGCCTTAATAACGATTTTCAGAAGGTTATAATAGTCATTGCTCTGTTTTAGTCCTTATTATATTAACTTCTTATTTGTAAGTACCTATAAATGTCCTGTTGAAGCCTTTTACAATCTTGTAAAAAACTCAAATGTGTTTTTTTATCCAAATCTTAAATCTCAGGTTGGTGCTATTTTTACTATACTTATTCCATTTTGTCCACATCTGATACAAGGGAGATCTCAAGCCACTTATTTATGTCAAATCAATCATTCTGGGAAGCATCAGGGTCAGTTTGTTCTCCAAACCCAAAAATAAATAAATGCCCTAAAATAATCTAAAATTAATGAAACTTTTATATGGATTTCGCCAGGAAATATTTGCAATATTTTGTGAATTTACCTTACCACCTTTAAAAAATGTATGGTCAAAACCCAACAAAGTCTCATTTTAGTGTAAATCAGCCGATCCCACCATAAACCAGCTTTTCTCATTCATATATTTAACAAGAAAATCTAGGCAGGTTTTAAAATCTGATTTCCTTTGTCAGGGGCTTGTTTTTACTTATAATAAGAGTAAAACAGACATCAGAGGCCAAAACTACAGAGCTTCAGCTTCACAAAGGCTCCAGCCAAGTGTTTGTACTCCAGAATCAGAATCAGAATCAGAAAAGGTTTGTTGCCATTGTAAATGAAAATGATTCATAAATATCGGAACTTGCTTTGGTGATTCAGTGCAACATAAAACAATGAACGATGATAAAAACAACCTCTATAAGTCAAAAAGAAAAACAATTTAAATCTGCTATAGGATAACAATAGAAATAGGCTATAAGATAAAAATAAAAATAGGCTTACTATGTACACAAAATGTACAGTTGGATTTACATACGTAGTGCAGAAAGTGAACAGTGCAGTGAATGAGTAAAGTACAGTTAAAGTGACAGCAGCTAGTTAAAGGGTTCAGGAACAGCTTCAGTTTTAATTTGGGGTCATTTTTTAGGCGTTTTAGGGTAAAAAAAATAGGCCCCTACGCGCAAGAGGTTCAAACTTTGGTCACAAGCCAACCCGTTTAAGATTTTAACATCTTTGATTAAGTTATGTTTTGATTATCTTTTTCCATGTCGTAAGCACAGATTTTACCCAGAGATTCTTAACCTCCTCCAGACGAATCCAGCACCGCATTACACTCTATATTTATCTATATTTAGCCTCCTACTCAATGTCCCCAGCACAACAACGCTGTGCAGCTGGAATATCATATTTTTTCTGAATAGGTAGTCCCCAACTACCTTTTTATTTTGGTAGGTGTAAGGTATAAAATCCACATTAACACAACATTCACAATATTATTAACATTTTGACACATTGCACATCTTTACTCAATGGAGATTTCCCTGGACTATTTCTTCGTATGGCATTAAACTGATCAATATTCATAGAGACCAGCAGGTGACTTTTCCAGACCAAGTTAGTGTAAGATCTGTGGGAAGGCGTCTCTGCACAATAAAAACATCTGTATTTGAAAAAATGCTACGGTAAGTTTAATGCCAGGCTGTGGAGTTTTCCAGGCAAAACAAGAAAAAGTGGCAAATCTCCACACCTAATACATTACATTACACCTCATTGTATCAATCAATGAACTACAATTGTGTCTTTGGTAAGTATTTTTACTGCAGCAGATATAACTTCACCACCTCATCATCAGTATTCAGCCTGACTGGTGATGTGAAGTATTTAGATGCTGCTGGTTTATAATCTGTCACGCAGGTGAGCTATAATCGCTGGTTTCAAGTCCCATTAGGAGAGACGTCACAAGAAAATACAAGTGGATTTTTAGGCGAAATGCAAGTGTGGCTTTTACATCTCCCTCCGTAGGACTTATCATGCTTGTCAAGAAGTGTTTTTGTGAGCTGCGTCTTAGCTGTTTGTCCCTAAGCCATGGTAAATACTGCATGATATGATTTGGACTTCCGTAATACTGTTCTAGTTTTTTGCCCTATAATCATCCACCATATTTACCATACACTTCAGTGGAATGTCAGCCATGTTGCAATCAGCGCACAGGGAGGTTGATTATTTCCTCTGGCGTTGATTTGATGTGGCTCAGTCTGTGTACCACGCACTCAATTTAGTAACTTTTCTTTGTTAGAATGATCAGCAACAGGATTTTTTTCAACATAAAGCGATAACCATTTGCAGAAAAAGGACTGGCCTTGCATCAATATTTCAATCCTTGTTAGCTGCTGTTTGACCTCCTGCAGAAATCATTGCTTTTCGCTGCCATATATCTTGAATAAAGTGGAATGAAAGGGAATAAAAAAATAAAAAAATATCTTCTATGCTGCACCCTGGCTGCTGATTGATGGAATCACAGACGACCTTCAGGAAAGAAAAAAAAGTGTTAAATGATTGGTTCGGCATTGAGGGGGGATTGGAAACACTGGCACTCTCACAACAAGGAAGTATTTGCATAATACACCGCTGCAAACTGCAAACTAGTTCTACAGTCGGCCTTTTCGCTGGTAGTGAACTGAAATGCCATTACTGGATTGATTTGATTCCAAAGCTTCAGAGTATAATCAGAGATGAACAATGTATTATGTAATTTTGAATAAAATATATTATTGTTACTTCTACTACTACTTACCACTTCTTACTTACTACTACTACTACTACTACTGCTGCTGCTACTACTACCACTACTACTACTACTACTACTACTACTACTACCACTACTACTACTACTACTACTACTACTACTGCTGCTGCTACTACTACCACTACTACTACTACTACTACTACTACTACTACTACTACTACCACTACTACTACCACTACTACTACCACTACTACTACTACTACCACTACTACTACTACTACTACTACTACTACCACTACTACCACTACTACTACTAATACTACTACTACTACCACTACTACCACTACTACTACTACTACTACTACTACTACCACTACTCCTACCACTACTACTACTACTACCACTACTACTACCACTACCACTACTACTACTACTACTACTACTACTGCTGCTGCTACTACTACCACTACTACTACTACTACTACTACTACTACTACTACCACTACCACTACTACTACCACTACTACTACTACTACTACTACTACTACTACTACTACTACTGCTGCTGCTACTACTACTACTACCACCACTACTACTACCACTACCACTACTACTACCACTACTACTACTACTACTACTACTGCTGCTGCTACTACTATACTACTACCACTACTACTACTACTACTACTACTACTACTACTACTACTACTACTACTACTACTACTTACTTATTATTACTTACTACAACTATTTATTACTACCACTAATACTACTACTAATTGCTCGAGGGAAAATTTCAACTGCTACTACTGCTAATAGCAACTACTACTACTACTACTACTACTACTACTACTACTACTACTACTACTACTACTACTACTACTACTACTACTACTACTACTACTACTACTACTACTATTACTACTACTACTATCTCTGCTATTACTGGTACACAACAGTTGCAAATATGTTCTAATACATCAACATACTCAATTTAGTATGTCACTAAAACAAATACCACTCACACTTATTTACACAATTGAATATGAGTATAAGTATTCCATTATTTTCCCTCAGTCTTTTAGCGCAGTAATGTAGCTCTCATCAGTGAGCAGCCTGCAGGTACATGTGGTGTGAAGATAATCAGCTGTGATTAGGCAAGGTTTGGACTGTGGGAATAATATGATGGCACAGTTAATGAATACTGATGTGTTTTGAAATGGGGAACATACAAGAAGGCTGCAAAAACATCTGAGCATACTGACTTATGGTATGAGTATGATTTAAACTGGTGAATACACATTTAATGGAAAGTAATGATGTGTGAATTTCATCATGCAGCTTTTTATTTTTCAATGGTTGTAAATTGTATCAACATATATTTGTCTGTTGACTTACCTGATGCTCTTAGTGGTAGCCTATAAAGTCAAGAATTTAACACATTAGCAATTTACACAATAACACATTTTATTTTAATTTTAAAGTAACTGCAAAGTCATTTCTGTTGAGATATTATTCAGGCATAGACTACATTTCATAGCCTATTGAAAAAAATCCATTAATTCCTTAAAAGCACTGTGGCAGGGCATGTAATGACATTGGCTCAAAATAGTGTAACAATAGGCAGAAAGATAGCAGATTCTTTGGATAGCATAAATAATAGTCATGTTTGGATTGTGATAAGGAGGTGTGCAGAATGCCGTTAGTCACATCACTATTTCTTTTGCTTCATTTTCTTCCCAGCTTGATTTTGTCTATTAGTTCAGCTGTCAGTGATGATCCACTTTTTCCGCTCTACACTGTACAATTCAATGCAAGGTTTCTTACAAAAATGTCAACGCAAAATATTTTCTCTTCGCAGTCTGCCTGTCTGATACCTGCCATGATTTACTTTTTTATTAGCTTTTGTGAGCAAATAGTTCGATGTTGTACCATAATAATAAGACCTTCAATGCACAAAAGTCTATAGATAATGCTCAGGCATTTTCTCTATAGAAATCCAAGCATTGTTGTTCAGATGTACCTCCCACTGTAGAGAACAATAGCATGCTGTGATTGTGAATATAGATCATTTTCATTAAAAGAACATTTATAAATTTAAGTTAGTTTATGTCCAAGCTATAAAAAATATAGTTGGTGTTCTGTTAGCTTTCTGTGTCTAGCAACAATTAAAAAAACTATCTTACTTTTTTGCATTTAATTAGTTAATACACAGTATGTTAGTAGAAGTCTTAAATGCAGTAATTATAATAGTAGTTTGTACTATATAACTTTTCTCAAGGACAGTATATCACCTGTTCACCTCCATGGAGATGATATTGGTTTGCATATAATGTGGCTTTTATTCTTAATCTTGGTCTGATGGCACCTGAAGCTTGTCTTCCTGAGATAAATAAGTTTAATGCCATAATGTGAATTATTCCAGCAAAAGCAATAGAATCACCATAGAAACAATCATGTGGTTTCCCCTGCTTCCAGAAAAGTTAGAGATTGCGCCTAAAATTAATAGAACACATTTTACTTAAAACCTCGGAAAATAAACGTCTTTTAATTATTATTTTTTGTACAATTTTGTGGCCCATAGGCTTCATTGACAGGAAAGTACAGCGTAAAATGGAGGACGAGAGAGAAGCGAGGACATTCGGTAAATTGTCAGCGTCGGAAATCGAACTAACGACACTGAGACCGGCACTTGGGGCCTGGTGCACGTGTGCTGTGCCCTAACCACTCGACCACTGGGCAGCACTGAAAAGACATTTTCAAATCTTTTCAAAGTGTGGCTAACGGTCGTCTCTTTTATGTCTCTATTTAGAGTTCATGATCCCTTAAAATGTAATTGTTAATTGAAAAAGCTCAAAATTGTGTCTAATAGAACCAGCACCAATTGGTCTGAACAACTGTATAAATCAGAGACCCATTCCGAGCAGTTCGTACGTTGCTGCAACACTAACTTCAAGGTCAAACTGTAGACCGTTTCCATCTTCTGCAGATCCAGACACACTTTTTAGACAATTGTTGGCTAGGTTTTGGTATGCGTTTCCTGAGGCCTTTGGTGTAATTTTCCATGGACTATATATATATAAAAAGAAAAAATCAATAGGTTTTGTTACAGGTTTCGAAGGAGTTATAAAAGTGCTGCTGACATCTGACTTAGTGGTCGAAGCGGTCAGTGAAGGGTTTATGATCTATGCTTTCTTATAGACAAATCCCTTCCTTTCAAATCCCTAAACAAGATGGACTGAAAGACGGACTGAAATCCTGGAGGAAAAGACTGACTGGACCTGAGTCGACTTGTTTACATAAAAGAAGACAGCACATCTTCAAAACACACTTTATTACTCATTGCAAAAACACAAAGATGTACATACATTTTTACAACATGACAATGAACAATGCCAACATAGCTTAAACATTGCAACAGTAAACAAAAGCAGTGTTGTGGTAGAAAAAAGAAAAATTGTACTGTTATTAATGCCACCCACACACGTTTGCACATACGGTATCGGTAATGACATTACTGATGCTGTGTTAGAATGTGGGCTATGCACAAACCAACTCCACAGTACAGTGAAATGAAGTTTCAATATATTTATTTAGTACAGACAAATCAGACAGAAACAGTAGAAAACATATTTTTAGAAGCTCTCTCTGTTGTAAGCCTCTCTTTGCTTACCAAACAGCCCTTATCAAACCCCAAGTGCAAAAGTTCTGCTGTGTAAAATGTAAAAAAAAACTATAATTAAATGGTTTTCAGTTCTTGCTTTTTAAAAAAAAAACAAAATCAGCAGTTAAGTTAATCGTTTGTCTTTTACAGCCATGTTGTTTTAGTTTAGTGGGTCTACTGTGGCTTTATACAATGATCCAGTCAAATGAATACTGCATACATGAGTCCAGGAGTGATTCACGGTGGAAAAGGTTTCAAAGAAAATCATCTGGACAACGTTCTTGAAATCAAAATGTTTCGACTTTGCAACCTTTTCTACCATTAATACAGATATACATTTTACACATCATTCCATACTTTATTGAAATTGGGGTTAGACTCATTTAGGAACATGTTGTTGTTGTTGTTGTTGTTATAGGTATATATATATATATTTTTATTTTGAAAGAATGCATTGAAACCGTTGACGTGCTATACAAGGCTTTCCAAGAGGCTTTTGTAAACCATCCCCTTTTCTCTCTCGTAGAGATGCATTTGAGTCAATTTTGGTACTTCTTGCTCCAAACACATTGTCCCTCCTTTAGCAGTGGATCTCATAGGCCAGCTGTGATCCGAACAGCAGGCTCTGACTAAGGAACAGCTCTTCTGGGTCTGTGGTTAGGGGTCCTTCTCCTCCATCACCGGGGTTTCTCCTCAGGCCCATCCCCCCAGACCTGCTCAGTGTCTGGACCACTTCGTGATCCAGCAGCACCTCCTTGATGCCCTTCTGTTGGACAAACCCACTGACCATGTGACACCTCGACTGCCCCGTCCCTAGATTGGACTTTGAGCGATTGAAAACGTACATCTCATGTCCGTCATCGTCGCAATATTCCTCTAACTGCGCAAAGCTTGAAGGTCCTTCTGAATAATCGTTCATATACAGAATCCCTTCCTCTTTGCCTGAGCAACAACTCCCGCCTTCTTCTTTGCGGAACTGTTGGTGGCGAGTGTAAATCATGATTAGAAGGAGAACGGCGGTGAGAGCCAGTAAGGAGATACCAACAGCGATGGCAGTTTGTGTTGCGGGGCCTAAAGCATTGAAATCCATGCTGTCTTGTTCGTAAAGGGGCTCTTGGCTTATGTCCAAAACCTCAGGCTGGAAAAAAGAATTTGACGAAGAGGAGATGAATGCATTTGTGTTGAGACGTGGCCAAAACTGAGAGGAATATGAGGAAGATGACATGTTGACCGCTAAGTGGAAGGTAACTTTGGCTATGCCTCCAGGATTCCACGCTTCGCATTCGTACCGACCTGCATGGGCCACTGTGACGTTGCTAAGGAACAACATCCCGCTTCCGGTGTCGGGGTCGAAACTGTCTCTCTCTCCACCTTCTTCGGTGCCACGAATAAGCTGGACACTACTGACTTTGACTTTGCTGCTGCCAGGTAAAGCAGTCACCACTCCGCCCGGTCCAGGTTTAAAGAAATCTCCGTTCGGTCCTAGTTCCTGCACAAGACCTCGCGGTGATAGCTGCGCCTTGCCGTGGGACGCTTTCCTCCATGTTACCTGCGGTTGGGGGTATCCAGAGGCTTGGCAGGACACTCGGAGACTCTCGCCCAGGCGGACTGTCAGGTGGCTGGGCTCGAGTTGAACCACAGGGGGGATGCACACCAGGCTGTTGGGCGCGACCTCCACTAAGCTCAGGTGAGAGAGGCGTGGTGGCTCTGAGCACATGAGGCGGCGCTGTTCGGCGGAGCTGAGCAGGCGCTGTCCTTCTTCACTGATCCAGGAGCGGAGCCAGCCCAGCGCACAGTCACAGCGCCACGGGTTCTCTGAAATGACAAAAAATAAAGATTTGCTCAGTGATCTTTTCAACAGCATGTTTAGCTGTCATGACAATCATCTGAAATAAAAGCAAACCAAGAATGTGTTGAATTAATAATACAGCAGCAGCATGTCATGAAGAAATGATAATGAAATTGTCTCGAACCCTGTGTTAAAGAACAGGAACATGAAAACAAAGACATGGGACAAATTTGATCAGAAAAACAACTTAATTCAAAGTGTGTTTGTTTTTTGGTGTTGTTAATATTTAGGATATTTGTTTTTGTAAGATGAGTTTGAGTTTATTTGATATTTAATTATAAGTTTAACAAAATGTCATATAATTAAAGATGTTAAGAAAGTGTTTGCGTAACAACAGCTGCTTGTCTGCCTTGTTGTTTTTTAGTTTTCTTTAGAATTGATTCAATAACAGGAGAAGGAAACCGCAGTGACTTTGAAGAAACCTTTCTTGTCCACATTACCTGTGACTCGGAGCACCTGCAGGCTGACCAGTGGAGTGAGGGAGGAGGAGCCAAGTGTGCGGAGGTGATTTCGGCTCAGGTCCAGCAGAGCCAAAGAGGACAGTCCAGTGAGGGCCCGCACTGCAAGAAGCTCTATGCTGTTCTCCTGGAGGTGAAGCTCTTGCAAACGCTGCACACACGAGCAAAAGTACAATCAAATAATCAATACTCTCATCATATAAAATTTCTAAAAAGTCTAACCATCCAAACAAAGACTGTAACTCGGGGTTTAAAGATCTGCCAGTCCAAATAACCATTTCATTGAGCCCCAAACATTTATATATAAGGGTTTTCACACATAACATACCAGTAATGCCCTATTTAGTCAGAGAAACCACATAACAGCTTTATATGTACATGTGCCAGCAAAAAGGTTTCTGGTTTTACTGGAAGGCCTAATTCCTTCTCTGTATGGTACTAAAACATACATGAAAACTCCTATGATTCAGTCTATCATAGCCTTATATCCAACCATTGTTTCACTGATTTAAGATGGATATTTGCAGTGCACTGTTGGTTAGCAGCAATTTCACACCTCACAATGTCTTAGCAAAGTACAGTAAACAGTAGACAACACTATTTCACCAGCCTGTGCCAAACAAATATATCATAGGAATTAAAATAGATAGATTGGAATAATTAGCTTTGCATAGCAGGAGATGTACATAGTCTACATTTCCTTACCTGCAACCCCCTGAAGGTGTAGTCTTGCACTTTGGTGATCTGGTTCCCGGCAAGGTAAAGGATCCGGAGGTGCTCCAAGCCACGAAACATATCAGGGCTGACCAGGTGGATGAGATTTCCATTCAGGGCCAACTCCAGCAGCTGTCCTTGCCTGGAGAAGGCCCCGGGCTCCAGCGCAGAGATACTGTTGTTCTGGAGGTAGAGGTAGTGTAGCTGGCCCAGACGGGACATGTCCTGTAGCCGGATCTGCGTTATCGCGTTGTCCTGGAGAAAAATAGTCTTGGGAGAGGACAGGGGGAGATTGCGTCAGTCATTGAAGATAAACTAAACTGCGCGAGTACTTAGTGTTTCATCGTGTATTGACTACATGACAAAAGTTGAAGGCAAGATAACACACTGCTGCTGCAATGCATTTGTATTCAACAGGGCTTTACCTTTGATCATATTTAGCCTTGTTCATTCATTGTAGATGGTAATATGATGTGGTGACAGCATGTGGTTTGACTTGAATTACACCTTATAGTAAAGTTGGAAGGGCAATCTCGTTTTTAAGGTGATTTCGTCCATTTTCAATATTCTCTGGGCCGTTAGTAAGTGTCTTTATGATTGCTTTCTCTCTATGATAATGATTAATTGTGTCATGCTTTAGATGAAACCTTTTGCAAATTGACACCTACCATAATAGTGAATATGCACTGAGCTTCGCACTAGTGATATTACCGTGTTGGAAGTGTCAATGCAAGCTGTGCAGTGCTATTGTTCTTTTGTCTCACTCTTTCTTCTACGGTAGACAAATGCTTCGGAGACGACAGACCTGTCACAAGCGCTCTGTGCCTGGGCCACAATGGAAAGTCTGGTTGACTGCTAATGTTACTAATGTTCACACTGAAGCAAGCCCTGACCATGAGGTATAAGGCGTGATGATGGGCCATATAAACCTGCTGATTGAGGTTAATGGAAGAATTTATGCGTGACATAATTTTCATTAATATTTATAAGCAGCAATAATGTCAGGGGCCTGAACTTGTGGAGAAGGAAAGAGGCACGGGTGTAATGTTGAACATCTCCATAGATGATCACAGGGAGAGAGTGAGTATTTGGAGGGAGAATGAATAATTACACAGCCAGTAGAGCGGCCCCTCCTTCCAGCGCACATCAAAGAGGGTCATGGAGGATTGATTAACCACAATAATTTCAGGCTAATAAAAATGGATCAGAAAGAAAGTAAAGTCATGAACACAGCAGTGTGTGCCAGGTCATTGAAAGTAGGGCCCAACTTACAGTGAATACAGTTTTTTGTTTTATGATAATTGCCCCATTAATCGTAAACCAGGTCTAAACATTTAAAAAAAAAATTGTCAACAGTTTTCCCCGGTCATTCTAACCTCACAGACCATCACACTGCTGTGTGATGCCCCACTCATAGAAGGGCTGACCTCTGTGACTGTGGGGACGCCCTGTGGGATTTCTTTGATCCCGATGGAGCCACACTCCACTGTGAGGCTGTAGCAGCGACAGCCGGCTGGACAGCCCAGCGCAGGTCTGAGCAGGCAGGACCCTCCAACCACCAGCAGGACCACGATGATGCGGGGGACCATAGTGCTTTTCCTCTGCAATATTACACAACCTTATGAGAGAAAAGCACAAGAGAGGGAAGTAAGCATGAATCCCTTGGTGTGTTTGTGCCACAGTAACAAGCTGTTTTTCTTATGGAAATTCATCCGCTGCCTGTCTCAAAGACTGACAAGCGCTGCAGATGTTTTGTCCATTGGCGGCTGTCTGGGAAATGATAAGGGAAGATTGATAAAAGAAAAAACACAGATGTAACATCTCATGCCTTATTCCAGGCTGTTTTCAATTCAACCGTGTGTCTGCTAGAAGTGCAATTGCAGAAGCTTCTATTATGGGCTTCAATTAATTAAAGATGGGATAAAAGATGTGCAGGTTGCCTCAAGGACCTCTCTCTTGTCAGTTTAATGTGCAAACACACTCACAAGCCTTATTCCCCTCCTGTCTTTGTTTCCTCTCTCACACACGCACGCACGCACACACACACACACACACACACAAACACACACACACACTTCCATTGTGGGGGCATGACACACTTACATTCATTTCCGGGAGACATAACCCAGACCTAACCTTCTCAACAAGAGATCAAATTGTCAGAATCCAGGCAAAACATAGGATTTCTATAAATTGCAAACGCTAGACATGACATGAATCTTAAGAGTAGAATTTCAGACAGAAGAAATTCACATCACAGTCAGACACAGGCTTACGTAGCATAGTAATACATGATAATGAGCTATGTTTGTACTATTCCTTGTGGCTTTACTCTATTCTACAGAGATATAATATGTTGAATGTTTTGCATTAACATAGATTAAGCTTGCAAAGGAGGTTTATTAGGTTTGATTAATTCACAATGCGATCTTTTTAAAATTAGCATATTAACTTTTAGATCTTTCAGTTAAAGAATGTTTGTCAGTGCTCCATAAAAGATTTTTTGCGAGTGATGTCGAGTGGATATTTTAAAACCAAAACTGCTTCTATAATAAAGACCTGGGCATGTCTTTAAAATCACAGCACCTAATCTACCACCTGTCTTCTCTTGTGTCGTACTCATTAGTGAAAAGTTGACGCTGCACTCTTTTTGACACAACTGACACAGGACCAGAAAAAATGTTCTGTTCAGTGCTATGTGCAAATTGGGTTGGCTGGCTGGGTCTACTCCAGCCTTAATAGGTCTTTCAGAAAACTAAATATTGAATACTGCTGATTAATTTCCTTTGGTGGCTAAATTATAGATCCTTCACACCTTAGCTGACAAAAGTGGGGTTCAATATCTGTGCTAAGGATGTCTTGATATGTTACTATAATTGTGAAAAGAAACATTGTGATTTTACAATTATTCATGATTTTTTGCACTTTGACAATGAAACCCTTAATTTTCTTTCCTTCACGGAGTCTAGCTTTATGAAATTAAACTTTCTGAAAGAAAAAAGTAATGCTATTATCACATAAATAGCCAGACAAATTTACTTTACACATAGTAGGACATTTTTTAGAGAAGAGACTGAACTGGAACTAATCTTTGTTGCTGCCTACGATTACTATTTTTAGTTCATATAATTATATTGAGACCTGAATAATCACAATTATCAATTAAGTAAATCATCTTGACATTCCTGATCTGCGCTCAACTTATCTTTCTTATTTGCTTTGTTATATATTTGCCTGATTATTGCCTGGACAAATTTCAGTTTGTGTCACAAATCATTGAATCACGACATTTGTGGAGCAGAGAATTCCAACACGAGGAAACAAAAAAGATTTAATTCCATGATCTGTTCTCACAAGTACAATTACACAGATCACTAAATCTCAATTTGATTTGAAGGGTCACATTTGAGTTACAAACCTTCAGCGGTAACTCGTTTTAGTCATGTAATTAGAAACATTTTCTTGCTCCACCACATTCTGCTCCCTTTGATATCAAGTCATCACAGAACCAGTCATGTGTGTTTTCTTCTGTACAGCCTAGGGATTCATTGTTCTGCTTGACTGTTCACATCCAGGAAGTCACTTGTTCAATAAGCCATCAGTGTTGTTTATTAGGGAACAGATATTGGATTTTGGAAATAATACGTGTTGGGATGTCAGGCTGAGCCATTGTGCTGTTTCTTGCCTACACATTATTACCAGAGAAGTCTTCATGTGGTACGAAAAGAAAGCATACGCTGCATTGATCCAATTTCTGGAGCCACACTGCAATGAAACATTCATGTGTGCCATGCCTGTGGATCCCATTAAGCATGTCAGGGATTCTTTTGTTGAATAGTCTCCATTGCTTCTTTCCCACGTAAGATCAGGCTTCCAAAGACATGGAGTAGCACTGGGGCATGAACAACCAAATGGTATCTGGAACAAGGTATCTTTTTACATGCCGTGTCACATACAAAGCAATTTGTAACTGGGTTTGCACTGTTCTATGAATTTTAACAGTACGATTTTGTATTATGCGGGGGGAAAAAGGACCAGAGATTCAAATTACAGTTACAATGGAAAACGCAAATGACTCAGCAGGAGATAGGAGTTCTGTTAGAGCGGCTTTGACGCTCTTTTGTGCCAGAATATACTTGTTGTTACAGACTGGAAGATTAACTTACAAGTCCACGTCAGGTATTGTGCAGGTATCTTCAACAGTGTGAGGAAGGGTCTATGTGCCTTAAAGATGATCTAAATGTAATTTTGTTCACCCTACTGTAGTCACTTTGTTTTACAGTTTTTTTACGATTGAATAAACACTAAAATCTAAAGTTTAGCCCAATTATCAAAACCTTACACTCAAGGAACAAAACTCGGCCTCAGATCTGCACAACTGTAAACACAATAAGTCTGTTCACACTTTGTGCAAAACAATACACACATTTATTTACAACACTGAGCACACTTGTGTGCATTTAGACACAGAAGTTTATCAAAATGTCACTTCTTTGCAATTCTAAAGCACTGACTGTCAAATGACCACACCCATGTGCCAGCTCATTGAACACTGTCATCAGGCGCACAAACACAAGATCGTAGACACACCAATCAGATTTAAGCACTAGAAAAATGCAGCAGGTGAGTTCACCAAACTGAACCAAAATGGAAGGAAGAGGAAGAGGAAGAGTGAGGATGAGAAGGAGGAAGAGGAGAAGGAGAAGAAGGAGGCAGAGGCCGTGCCAGAGGTCGATGTCGAGGTAGGGGTGCAGGTAGAGGAAGAGGAAGAGGAAGACTTCAAGCAGGAGGAAGAGGGGGAGGAGTTTGGGAGTTTTTTTGTACTGGATAAAATGTAATGTTCATGAAAACTGGGAAATGTTTTCTTTTTCGCCATGTTGGCTTGAGTATATGGAAAAAAATAAATGACTTTGTCAACAGCATTAGTCTTGTGTCCTGTGTGGTGTCCACAGTCATGCATACAAGTGTGTGTGGTGTGTGTAGTGTTCACTGTGTGTGTTGTTTTGCAAAAAGTGTGAGCAGACATTGTGTGTAGAGTTGAGCAAATCTGAGCCAAGTTTTGCAAATTCACGGTGTACTTCACCCATACGACTCTGTGCACTTAGAAGCAGGATTAGCCCAAAGTGTTGAAGGTTTTCAACAGCCGTGTGTAACTGGTGCAAACATAGTTAAGTCATATGCAACGTGTGTGTTTCATATGGAAGAAAATATGGTTTTGATCAATTAGTGTAGAGTACAAGAGTGTTTCATTTTGCAAAGGAGCTCAGGTGTTTTGCTAATTGGGTTTGAGGTTGTGCGAATTGTGTGTAGGGTTTTGCTAAATAAAACAAAACCATCAAAATTGTGTTTATTCAATCGTAAAAAAACTGTATTTGTGTGTGTGTGTGTGTGTGTGTGTGTGTGAGTGAGTGTGTGTGCGCGTGTGTGTAGGCGTGTGTGTGTGTGTGTGTGTGTGTAGATGTGTGTGCGTGTGTGCGTGTGTGTGTCTGTGCGTATGTGCGTGTGTGTGCGTGTGTGTGTGTGTCTGTGCGTATATGTGCGTGTGTGTGCGTGTGTGTGTGCGTGTATGTGTGTGTGTGCGTGTGTGCGCGTGTGCGTGTGTAGATGTGTGTGTGTGTGTGTGTAGATGTGTGTGTGTGTGTGTGTGCGTGTGTGCGTGTGTGTGTGTGTGTGTGTGTGTGTGTGTGTGCGTGTGTGTGTGTGTGTGTGTGTTTCTTTTCACTGTATTTACAGGACAGCTGAAGCGGGAGAGAGGATAAAGACGCTCAGCAAGTGGTTGAGGCCGATGCCAAGGTGATAACAATAACACATGTGCAACGCCAACAGCAGCTAAGCCTTTCCAGCCAATAGCAGGTCAAAATAAACAACATGATTATATTAATACTACAGTACTTAAATGTACCCCTGGAGGCATAAATATCTATTGTGTTGACCCATGACACTCAAATATTTTAAATGGAATAAATTACTGATTGTAAAACTGGCCACATAAAAATGAATTTTCCAACCAAAGAATCCTGGGTTTCTGCTTTTTCAAAAATGTGTTCACAAATTTCACACAGAATTGATGACATGTACTGATAATTAATTACTGCAAATGCATTTACTGCCTGGTGACAAATAGATGCAGCCTGAAAATTAACCACGAGTCATAAATATTAATTTGGCACATGTCTGACTCCTTATGTGTCAGATTGATATCGTACATTTAATATTTGTAGATTTATAATCCCAGAGTAGTAATTTCATGCCTAAGTGCAAAACTGGCACGACAACCACATTTCACCATCGGGGAGTTATTTCCACTGCATTATTGAAAAACAAGAAATGAGATATCTTAAATATTGCATATTGCATGTTAGACTCAGGGAATATACAGGGCCAAACGGCAAACTAGATTAGTATAATGTGACCTACATAAGCCACTCAATCGCCTTCTCGCACCAAAGTAAAAAAAGAAAACCAAAAAAGGAGAATGAAAGAGAGAGAGAGTGAAAAAAGTATAGCTTTTATTAACAGAAGCGTACCATTTCCTCTTCAGAGCTCCTCAAACAAGCACGGAAAGGAAATTAATTATATTTCTATTGTGGGCAAATGAAAGCACTGAAATTGAATTTTAAACAAGGCCTTGGTCTGTCATTGGGCTTTTGTTACAGCTGAGAAAGGCGACTTTTAAAGAGCTCAGAGTGTTGGAGCCGTGTGACAGAGGGAACATGGGGAAGACACTTGATGCCTGAGGCTAAGAATACACACACAACACCGGTGCTGTTAGCGCCACAGGACGTAACCTCATGCCAGTTGTAAGCATCACTAATGTATTGTACTGATGAGGCCGGGATGCTTGGGGCTAATGATGAGACTTTCAGCTTTTTAAATGGAGCTGGCTCTGTGGGATTCGTTCACATAAAAGACTGGATTTGTACTTTAATTTATATTTAAAAATACATGATATCCAGTACTCGAATGATGAAGGCTAAGCTTTCATTCATTTAGTCAAGTCAAAACAAGTGGGACCATGTTTACTCTTTCAAATAATGTGAAATCGAAATAAAATTACTGTAATAAAAAAATACTACCTACTATTTTGATGTGCACAAAGCAGTCACATGTTTTGCCTGCTCTGCTTCTCTGTTGTTTCTGAAGGTCATACAGAGTCACTTTGCGTCAGTTTTCATATATTGTGACATCAGCAAATCAATCCACCCAAAAGCGTTCTTTTCCAGGATTTTGAAAATGCACTGTCAACTTAAAGACAATGAGGATTTTTATGTCTTATAAAAATGTTTTTTAATCATTTTTTATTAGATGTTGGAACCTATGTTTTATTCTCGTTGGGTTTGGACCTTTAGATGGGTTCCCTTGTTTGCTTCATCAAACCGCAGCATACACAATAGGGCAGGCTAATCCTCCATCCAGACCAGGATCCAGGCTTGTCTAGAAGCCAATAAAGTCTAATAAACTCATGACATCATAAGTGTTATATTGTTGTATTGTTATGTCACAGACCTAGTGCAATTCAAAACGGTGGAGTTCAATTAAATATCTTGTTTTCAGTTCAGCAAAGCAAAGCATTTCCTTCATGTAAGTCTCCATTGTATTGAGCTAAATTGAAGTGCATTATTGAGGCACATTAATTTCTTGTTAAATTGATGTTGCTTTTTGCTGTTTGTAATAGATTTGTGTCAATTTACCAAGAAAGCTCAGAAAACATGAGACCTTGGATCAGTAGGCCTGCTAAATGTCTGCGATGACCAGTCATTTTGCATCATTTTGAGTTTTGTTTAGAGAGCTTATAGAATGACCATCCGTCTCACTGCTCATTCTCATCTAATCACTATCTAAACACAGAGATAGTGATCTTAGAACACGACATAGGTCTAGTGGACAATGCTTCATAATGACATGTTTTCAAAGGAAAAATAATCCCCAGATGGCCCTCTAGCAAAGTCCCTGTGATGACAACAGAATAAAAACAGTTTATAAATGTGAAAATACGGTTAGACATTTTGACAGGTTGTCAATGGTTGAGGTCAAAACTTCAGCAAGGGACTCCCTGTCAGCTACAGTCCCCGGGTCCCATCACTGTCTCTGCAACAAATAACATCAGTAATATGTGGATGACATTTAAACTAAATTAGGACAAATATAGGCAAAATATTTCTATTCATATTGATTTTATTATGGGGTGAAGAAAAATATAATTAAATGTTAAAAAAAAAAGATCAAGGTGATTGGCAAAGCATAAACATGCTCAATAGGCTAATCCTTTGGCTGTGTTATAGTCAGTCCTGGTCATAGCTCAAGATTTGGAGACGGGCCCCCGGGCAACTCTGCTCCTGACAGGGCCCAGCAGCATTACAAGATGGGCTGAATACATCGGACAAATTTGTTTTTGAGACAATAAAGCATCCATGGGTTTCACAGGGATGAAAATTTGGCACTGCTGCCATAGCAATTAATAATTAAATACTAAATTATGATACAGAAACAGGCAAGGTGAGTGCTTCACAATGCAAAACAATCAAGGTGCTTTATCAAGATGGGGCCAAAAAGAAAACTTACTGGTGAAGCAGAAAGACTGAGAGTCCATGTTACTTTAAGAAAGAACTTTTAATCTCCACCTACAGGATGCAGAGTTCCTCAGCTCTTTGGGCTTTGAACTAAGTCTAGTCTTTCTGTTTCACCCCTATACAGTGTTGAATGGGCAAAAGTCCTAAAAAAAACACCTAAAAACAGGAAGCGGAACCTCTGGACCAGGTGTTCCTTCTCCCTTCACTTTTAGTGATTCAGAAGTCGCTTACATATGTATATGTGTATACATATATATATATATATATATATATATATATATATATATATATATATATATATATATATATATATATATATTATACATATATACATACATGTAAGCGACTTCTGAATATGTATATATGTACATATGTATTGGTGGTGCCCGTAATGACCGGAGCACTTGGGGCAGTGACCCCCAAACTGGAGGAATGGCTTCAGCAGATCTCAGGAAAAACTTCTCGGTCCAGAAAAGTGCAGTGCAGGAACAGCAAAGATACTGCGCAGAACCCTCAAGCTCCCGAGGACCCGAGCTTGAAAGGGATGAATAGAGACCCGAGGAGGGTGAGGTAGAGTTTAATATATATATAGTTAGAATTAGTTAAGGTTGGTTGAGGTTAATTTTAGGGTTCATTTCACATATTGGTAGCATCTTCAATTAATGATTTGTTATTCAAAACATAGCTATGCTTGTGAGTAGCATCTTTTGAAAATGCTCTCAACAACATTAGCTTTCACCAAGTTGGAATGATAAGATCAGGTCGTTTAGCTTAGAAGTGCAGGCTCTTCAGACTTAGATTGTCTCCAACAGGCTTTGGCCTCGTCCTTTGTCATGTTGATGCTGGATTTCAGCTGCACAAGGTCAATTTGTTCATTTCAGTCATCATAATCCTCAGTGGAACATGCGTAATCTACACAATCAGATGCTTGTTAGCTAAGATGCTCTCGGCGCTCTTTCGGCGTTTCACAAAGGGGAGGGGTTTGCTTTATTCCGTATGAAAAATTAGGTCATTGATACAATATGTTTCTATTGATTGTGTGGAAATGTGAAAATGGGGGGATTAGGGTTTAATTTTGTGGACATATTGAAGGCTGGAGGATTTAGCCTGAACCGCCGCGGCTCACGTCAGTCAGCAAATGCCAAAGGGAATCCTAATAATTGCAGATCACACAAAGGCTGGCGATGCATACAGAGAAGGAGACCCTGTTGAAGGCGATGCACAATCTAAGCCACTCCACAAAGCATTGTTAAGCCCTTTGCCTGTGTGCTTTTATTGTTTATTTGGGCAAGAGTTTGGAAGAGACTGTATCCTCTTTGTTCTTGACTGAGCTCTCTCTTCAGTGGATTTGTTTTGTGGGATGAAAACAGTCCAAGCTGGACCTGTGTGTACAAACATCATCAGCACACTGCAGGAATTTTAATCTTTTGATATTTATGTTGTAATATTGGGTGAATAAGTATGTCAGTATGCATGTGAGGGCAATATTATATAAATGCTTTAAGATAATTGATATATACTTTCTTATCAAACTGGGTCAAATATAATGGATTGAAAAAGTCAAGTAATCCAGAGATCCAGAGATGGGAGATATAGCAACAAAAAAATATTATATCACAGTTGTTGTTTGGGAGGTATGCAAAATTAGAATACTGTGTGTATCATCTGTAATTAAAACTATTAAAAGTAATGTATGAAGTGATATTTGTGCCCTTTTCTGGTTAATGTTATGGTCCAGTCACTATTTGCCCAAATCAATACGTCGATACTTCGAACCTCAACCAAAATATTTAACTATTTAATATTTTAAGGACTTTTGACCATTCTACAGCTATATTATTCTATTTTTAGTGGTTAATTGCTGTGGCAACATAGCTCGATTCCTCTGGTGTGTCTCAGGCCAAACTGAGCTGTGCAATCAGGTGACACATGGGAAACGAACAAACTCACGAGAACAAAATCCAACTTCTCACATTTCAGATTAACAGTGTGATTCAG